>NC_089810.1:1310458-1367958 GCF_029633855.1 Hoplias malabaricus
ACTTCCAATCTATTGCATTCAATTCAAATACATTGGGAATGGGATCAGTCAGTTCCGTGTCCGACGTCCCACTTCCAATCTATTGCATTCAATTAAAATACATTGGGAATGGGATGTCCGACGTCTGCGCCAGACTTGACTAACCCCACCCACCAGCACAAACCAGGCAAGTAGATTACACAGCGAACAGGTAAGTGATTTTAAGGATACACTTACAGATAATGGCCATTTGTTTGCCCATAGTAAGGGTGTATGTACAAAGCTTGCTCTAAGGAATATAAACATTTGTTACAGTATCAAGACTGTCTGTCAGTCTGAAATGATGAATATTTAGCACTAAATCAAGCCACTCCTACAGGCTATAAATATGTACACAGCCCCAGACTGACGGGCAAAGGGGGTGGATTATGTATAATTTACAAAAATAATTTAATTATTAACCAAAAACATGGTTACAACTTTACTTCCTTTGAAATTATGTACATTAACATAATTAACCCCGCCACAAATAAGAACACAATCTCCTTATTAAACATTTATAGACCACCAGGGCCATATTCAGAATTTATAAAAGAATTTGGTGAACTAGCTGCTAATTTAGCAGTGTCCTGTGATACGTTAATAATTGTAGGAGACTTTAACATTCATTTTGAGAAAAGTGATGATCCCCTAAAAAAGAACATTCACATAAATCATAGATACTGTTGGTTTCACACAAAATGTATCAGGTCCTACTCATTATTGTAATCACACACTAGACTTGGTTTTGACCCTGGGCACGAACATAAAAAACTTAAATATTCTCCCGCAGTCTTCCACAGTCTCAGACCACTACATAATTTCGTATGAATAGTTTAGATATAAAAAAAATGTACATGCCCACATTACTATATAAAGCGCTCACTAACCCCATCTACTTCCCCTAAATTTACTGAAAACATCACTGACTTATTGACCTCAGTCAGTAGTCCAGCGGACCCACTGGAGCTGGACAGACTAATGGACTACTTAGATAACACACTTTGATCAACTTTAGATAGTGTAGCACCACTTAAGCGTAAAAAGCTACGACAGAAAAAACTCACTCCCTGGTATAATGAAGAAACACTCACCTTAAAACAAACCGTAAGGAAATTAGAGCGGAAATGGCGGTCGACTAAACTGGAAGTATTTCACTGTGCCTGGAAAAACAGCCTTATCGAATTTAGAAGGGCGCTCGTCAATGCACGTTCAGCACATCTGGCCTCACTGATTGAAAATAATAAAGACAATCCTAGAGCACTCTTTAATGTAATCTCTAAACTTACAAACAATCGGGCAGCTACTGATACACAGATCCCAGCTGTTCACACCAGCAATGCTTTTATGGACTTTTTTAACAATAAGATTGAACATATTAGACAAACAATATACTAAATCCAGCCTGTCTGTCATCTGGTGTGGATGATATAGAACAAAACAGAGAAGGACGACTAGAGGACTTTGACCCACTACCACAGCTAGAATTGGATTGACCTGTTTGTATGACCTGCACACTTGATGCAATACCAACAAAACTATTTAAAGAAGTATTACCAGTCATAATCAATCCCCTTTTAACAATCATAAATTCGTCCCTTATACTGTATGTGATCACGTACACAAAGCATTTAAACTAGCAGTTATTAAACCCCTGATCAAGAAACCGAATCTTGATCCTAGTGTACTATCCAATTACAGACCTTCTCTTCATATTTAAGATCTTAGAAAAAGTTGTGGTCCAACAACTTCCCTCATACTTGCATAAGAATAACATATATAAAAAATTTCAATCTGGTTTTAGGCCACACCATAGCACCGAAACGGCTTTAGTTAAGATAGCAAACAACCTTCTTCTCACCTCTGATCGAGGCTGCGTATCCATGCTAGTTCTACTCGACCTCAGTGCAGCTTTTGATACAAGTGATCATACTATTCTGCTAGAAAGATTAAAAAACATGGTTGGAATAACAGGAACGGCCCTATCATGGTTTAAGTCTTATCTCAAGGATCGCTACCAGTTTGTAAAAGTAAATAATGTTTCTTCTTTGTAAGAAAAAAATGAGATCTGGAATTTCCCAAGGCTCCATTCTAGGACCTTTACTATTCATATTATAAATGCTGCCACTGGGCAGAGTTATTAGCAGGCATGGCATTACCTTCCACAGTTACACAGATGACACACAGTTATACATATCAGCCAAACCAGATGACAAACCTACACTAAAGAAAATGGAGGACTGTGTTAAAGAAGTGAAGCATTGGATGTCATACAATTTCCTTCTGCTAAACAGCGACAAAACCGAGGTTCTCCTTCTAGGTCCAAAACCTGTTATAAATAAGGTATCAGACTTAATACATAATTTTGACTTCCCTGTTCTCCCTAGCTCATCAGCTAAAAATCTGGGTGCCATAATTGATTCAGATCTATCATCATGATCAGCATATAGGTAAAATTACAAAAACAGCTTTCCTACATCTTCGGAACCTCGCTAAGTTAAGAAATTCCTTATCCCACCCAGATGCAGAAAAATTTGTTCACGCTTTTATTACATCAAGATTAGATTATTGCAATGCACTTTTATCAGAATGCTCCAGCAGAAACTTGAGTAAACTCTTTCTCCTACAAAGCCCCTCGGCTCTGGAACAATCTTCCAGCTAGTGTCCGGGACGCAGACACAGTCACTATGTTTAAGTCTAGGCTCAAAACACACTTGTTCAGTTTAGCCTTTGGCAACTAACCTCTGTCTAGTTTAAGGTTGTCATTTCAGGAACTCATGGACATGGGGAATCAGGGTAAACGCGGATGATGTGCTCACAATTTCTCTTTTTTGGAGCTGAAAGACGTCCTTGCCTGAGCTCCTTCTGGTTTCCCTCCTCCCAGTCTGTTACAGTCAGATCCGTCACATGCTCTTTTTCTCTGCTGCACTCAACTAAACTAACCGCTTCCCTTTACTGTTTTCTGAGAAAATGGTGGCCCACTGATGGAAGATTGTTTGCTGGATTCTCCTGCGGCCCAGACCAGACCAGACCAGCTGCTCACCTCCATCTACTGCTGCCAGCCTCTGACCACTCACCATGATCAACTACACTGAAGTAGAAATGGACTCAGATTAGCAACATTGACTGATTCTTCCAAATCTGATGCACTATTATTATGCCCCAAGATTGATGTCACTATTATGATTATTATCATTATTATTATTATTATGTAGCATAATGACAATTCATTGGTGATCATTTAAAATTCAATCTATAGTTTGATCAGAGGAGGATGGGTCTCCTTTGTGAGTCTTGGTTCCTCCCAAGGTTTCTTCCTCCAGCCTTGAGGGAGTTTTTCCTTGGCAGTGTCGCCTTCCGCTTGCTCGCATTGGGCTTTGTTTTAAATGTTCTGTTCTGAAACTGTGAAGCTGCTTTGTGACAACGTCAGTTGTAAAAGGCGCTATACAAATAAAGTTGATGTTTGGATGTCTTTTCAACTTTAATCCAGAGTTTATTGGATGACATTTATGTACGTGATTTCCACATTGAAATAACGGCTTTAAAAGGACGTCTTTAATGTGACTTAGTTAGTCGTCTTTTCAACGTCAGTGTTTCATTTTCATTTTCAACCTTAAAAAAACGTTGATTAGACCACAGTCAAGTACATTATTTCAACATTGAATCAACGGCTAAATGTTTACTGGGATTGCAGTTAGCACACTACACTGATCAGAGCATTTTATTAAACACATATGGAAACATTCAGTGTCATGCTGAAGGGAGGAGATTGTTATTTAAGTTTAAGTGAAGACGACTGGACTGGAACGACAGCTCTAAAATGAATGAACTCTGAGTGAGAAACCGGAAGGTGGCAGAAGAGAACTGATGTAAAAACACAGAAGAAGAAGACGATGAAGCTACGCACTCTTTTCAGTGACCGCGGCACGCGAGCAGCTCTCACCAGCCTCAGGGAACAGCTTCATCCCATAAATATGTCAATTTAACCTTCTATTTTTGGATACATATGTATTTTGGTATCGCCCAAATGTAGTCAACATCGTTAATGTTATGTACGTTATTCTATCAACTGCTATATGGTACATACGTAATATTGAACCGTTTTTTTTTTTTGTTTGTTTGTTTTTTTTCCAAATGACAAACTTTAGCTAACCTGTTTAACTCTAGCTAGCTCTTTTTTCCCCTCTGACATAGAAAACATTTAAATGACATGACAATCGCTCATACATGAGTATTTTAATTTGAGTAATTATGTGGTTTGATGGCGAATTTTACAAGACGATGTGAGCATTTTTTATGTCACAGAACCGCTTCCCTCAGTATAAGAAATAAAATAAGAAATAAAACTGCTTAAACACATTAAGAAGACATAAAGTAGTAGCTACGTGGGTTAAAATACATTCTCAATCTCAGTGCTGGTTTTTTGGTGTAAAGTAATATTTTGAATATATAATTTCACATACACTCATTTTTTGTTAGTGAGTAGCAGTGAGTTTTGGCTGGTGATTAATGGGTTGCAGAAGGTTATATGAAAGCTATAGAAGCTTATTTACTGAGAGAAAAAAATAAACAAAAGCACGTGAAGTAGTTTATTTTTGGAGCTGTGAAGTTAGTACATTTTTTTCAAAATTAACTATGAACATGAACTAATTCATTTTCTTTATGTAATTATGTAAAGATGGACTGTAGTAAAAAAAAATGAGTAGGGCAGTGAAAAATGGTGGGCAGGGAGAAAAGCAAATAGGAGGTTAATTTAAGTTATTTAGATGAGATCTTTAGCATCAGTTGTAGCATAATCGTTTGTACTATAACCTCATAATCTTTTACATTTGAAGTTCTGTAGTTAATGAATTTGCATGCATAAGCAGTTTACAGTTACTCAGGAACAAGGCGTACAAAACTCAAAGAGCACGCACAGAACTCGTGCAGCTGGCGCACAAAACTCAGAGAGCATGCGCTGAACTCAGCGCTCACGCACAAAGTCATGGAGCACAAATGTCAGAGCTGGATTTTTTGTTTGCAAGTTATAAGTTTTACATTTGAGATGAATTTTTTTTGTGCATTCTTTTTGGCACAAATCAGATTCCATACAGGATTCACTAAAAATAATCAACAAGTTTGCGTCACCATTTGGAATGCTGCGGATGCTTTGAGAATTAAGAATAGGCTTGCGCAACATTTTGAAAGATTCCGGATGCGCTAAAAAAAAAAAACAAACATCTAGCAAGGTAGAGGTAGAGGTAGAAGTCTGAGACGGTCAAAAATTTAGTATAAAAAAAAAAACACAAAGGGGTACCCTTTATTATTTTTTTTTTGGGGTGAAAACTGTGACCTCCTCAGATCTTCTCCAAACCCACACCGTGTGTCAGGGAAGTCCTGACAAAGACAGTGGTGTGGTTATTTTCGCTCTACCATATCCCAAAGCTGAGATATGGAGACCTCTTCTAGTCCATAAAATGTATAACTGTATATATCAAGATGGGATTCCTATTTCCAGTCAAGCTAGGTAAACACATGAGTAGAGGGTAACCTTTAAGTTTTACGTTTGATGTTAATTTTTTTTTGTGCGATTCTTTTTGGCACCAATCAGGTTCCATACAGGATTCGCTAAAAATAAACAAGCTTGCGTCACCACTTGGATCGCTCCGGTTGCTACGAGAATTGAGAATAGTCTCGTGCAGCTTTTTGGAACCTTCAGCACATGCTAAAAATAAACAGCATGCTCACGTCATCATTTGGAACGCTCCGGTTTCTACAAGAATTAAGAACAGGTTTTGCAGCTTTTTGGAATCTTCAGGATGCGCTAAAAATAAACAGTAGGCTCACGCCACCCTTTTTAACGCTCCGGTTGCTACGAGAATTAAGAATTGGCTCTCGCAGCATTTTGGAATGTTACAGATGTGCTAAAAAAAATAAAGATTAGGCTCACGCCTCTTTTGTAAATGCTCCATGTGCTGAGTGAAGTATAGAATAGGCTTGCACAGCTTTTTGGAACCTTCAGGATTCCAAGGATTATGGAATCAGATTTGTGCCAAATATGAAACGCTCCATGGCTTTAGTGTGTGAGTTCTGAGTTCTGCGTGTGCTCTCTGAGTTTTGTGCACAAGCAGCACGAGTTCTGTGCACGAGCTCTCTGAGTTTTGTACACTGGATCCTTGAGTTTTGCAAGCAGTTTTGGCAAAAAGCTCTCGTGTGGGCGGGTTTTCTCAGGGGTACCTTCCCATTGGCTAATGAGTTTTTGAGTGACAACTCAGTGCCCAAGGCATTTTGGACTACACATGCGTACACCTACTTGCAGCTCAGCAGCGGAGAGACAGGAAAGATTTTAACATTAAAGAGTGAACAACTTTACACACACAAATTCTCTTTGTACTTTACTGTTTTAAAACGATGAAATACCTGCAAACTTCGACAATCAATGCAGATATTGAGGTAATGTTCTGTCTAAAACAAAGCATTAAAGATTTTACTGTGAGTACAAACCTGTTTGTCCCTCATTACCAGATACTGATCTGAGGTAAATGCACACCGAGGTCTGTTTACTCAGGATGAACCAGAATAAATGAGCACTTATTTGTTTATTTGTAAATTATTATTCATGAGTGCTTGAGCCCCTGTTCAGAAACCTATTGTGTACTAACATAGTGGTTCTTCGCTTTTCCATAATCACTGTTAGATGGTTTAAATGCCCAAATTTTATTTTGAAGATCACAGTTTTGAACAAATGGCATATGTGCATTTTGTTACAGGAGGTCTCAGAGAAAAGAGAAACATCACAGACAAGAGTGTTCCTGCTCCTTTAATGAATACAAATTTGCTTAATATCTAGCTCACACATTACTTCCTGGAAAACACCAGATGTAAAGTTTGAACCACAATCTGATTGAATCTCACGAGGCAGCCCACACCGAGAAAAGAACTGAAACAAACACTCAATTATAGTTCTTGCCTTAATGTTTCTCGAGGGTACAGCCTCCGGAAATCTATTACACACATCCAATATTGTGAACAGATACTTATAACCCTTTTTTGTCTTGTGCAAAGGTCCAACACAATCTATCGTCACTCGCAAAAATGGAGAGTACACAATGGTGCACAAGGCACTTTCTGATTTGGCTTACCGGCTAGCTGACAAGCATGACATGTCCGACAGTAGGAGATTACATCTCGATGCATCTTCGGCCAATAAAAATAACGCAAGACTCTCTCTTGGGCTTTACGAATACCCACATGCCCTGCCATGGGTGCTTCATGTGCCAAGCGCAACACTTTCAACCTAAAACTCTTCAGCAACACAATCTGCTCCACAACACTCCAATCTTCAACAGCAGGATGATAAGGAGGCCTCCACTTCCGCATAAGCACTCCCTGATGCATATAGAAGACCTCTGCCGACTCCTCTGTCTCCTCCCGTGTACCAGCCCCCTTACACAATGAGGCCAACTCAGGGTCCTCCTTGAGCTCCTTGATTAAGGTTTCCCTATTAAACTGAGCTGCATCTGATTAACCTAGTTTTCCAAAGAAGGTATCTCCAAGCTCAAATGCTGCCTCCTCCAGCCCTCTCTGTGGAACCACCCCCTTGGGGCGAGACTGGGCACGGGTAACGACACAGGTTGAAAACACCTCAGGATACTCCCTGGCCAAAGCCTCTGTTTCTGGTACCTCACATGGCATGTGACTAATTAAAGGGGTTACCGAAACTTGAACCCCAGCAAGATCATTCCCCAATAGCATAGAAACTCCAGGGACTGGTAATGATGGCACTACTGCTACATTAACATAGCCATTTACCAAGTTAGAGGTTAGGTACACTTTATGCAATGGCATGGCACCAAACAAACTTCCCACACCCTGAAGCAACACTGAAGAGTCATTGAAACTGGCTAATCACGAACCCCTTGTAACAACAAGGACTGAACTGCACCAGTGTCCCTGAAAATTTTAATTTTGGTTTCTGGCTCCCCAGAACCAATGGACACTGTACAGCAGGAGACAAACCCATCATACAGAGAGGGGGTTATTTCAGACTCAGGATCCACACAACTAATAGTCCTCTCTGAACCAACTACCAATGCCACAGATTTTGAAGAGTCAGTATAAGACCCACGTCTGCACTTCTGCAGAACTGGACAACCTGATTTTATATGGCCAGGTTTTCTACAATAATGGCAGATTATTTCTCCCGAGGGAGTAGAATTTACAGGTTTTTGAAGTTGACTATGAGGTTTAGAGCCAGATGGCCCTTCCCTATGACTTTTAGTCTCTGCTGATTTAACCTCTGTATTAGCCTTTCTCCAACCACTGATCTCTCTTTCACTCTCGACTCCTTATGGGTAAATTCGTAAGTATCTGCCATCATAGCAGCCTTTTTAACTTCAGTCGCCCCATGCTCCTGAATGTACACTTCCTAAAGAACAGGTAGACTATTTTTAAACTGTTCCATAAGAACAAGCTGTTTTAAATCTGCAAAAGTATAAACTTCACATGCTTTCGTTCAAACACTGCCTCCTGCTGCCTAGCTACATCCAAATAGGTTTCCGCTAGCTTACGTCTAAGAGAACGGAATTTGTGCCTGTAAGTTTCTGGCACAACTTCATAGGCATTCTTCACTGCCGTTTTCACCGTGTCATACTCCATGGAGTGTGCAGAATTCAAAGCTGCATAAGCCTCCCGAGCTTTCCCCTACAGGACACTCTGAACCAAAACGGTCCAACAATTCTCCAGCCAAGCTAATTCCGTGGCTATATTCTCAAAGGCATCAAAAAACACATCTACCTCATCTTCCTGAAATTTTGGCATTAGATGTAGACATTTGGATACATCAAACCGAGTCTCATGTCTGCGCTGTTGTTGACTCTCCATCTGCGAGAGTTTAACCTTCTCCAACTCAATCTTAGCTAACTCCAGCTCCCGCAAACTATCCTTCTCCTTCTCTCGCCTACCCTTCTCTGCTTGTTCCCTAGCCAATCTTGCCTCAATGATGGAGTCACTCAAACCTAGGGACTGAGCAAGGATCTACTATCTTAATTTTATTCAACTCTGAATCTACCTCAATCTCATAATATTCAGCAAGCTGGAGCAACTGAGGCTTCTTTAATTTTATCCAGTCCGTTGTCTGCAGATGGGCTTGGATAAAACTTTCCGGATCAAACTGAGACATTTTTGGGAAAAAATTAAAAAAATACCAAAAGCCCCCCAGCCGAAATGAGGACAGACCAGAGACCCCTAACTCTAAGGCTACTAAAATTCAAACACCAAGAGGTAACCTATATTCCCCTATTGGCCTAAAATCCCTAAGTACCACCAAAGTATGACTACAAAACTAAAAGTACTTGACAATTTTGGCCACCTTACCTCAAGTCCTCTCATAGGACTTCTGAAAGAACACATACAACTCAAGAAGCCCCAAGTAGGCCACAATTTCCAACAGGTATTTTTGAGTCAAATCAACACCACCAAATCAGATTTCCTGAGAACTCAACCAAACATACCCAATTACCAAAGGTCTAGACTGTATACAATCAAGCAACTCTGCAATCCAATACCCACCTTAGCAAACAGCTAACCTCAACAGAGCACAAAACTATCAAGTTACAATCACACAGCCAACAATTAGATCACGAAAATAAGGTGTTGAAATCTATTGTGATGAAATGAGAACTTGGGAGGGTTCACTCTTCTTACCTAAAGATCCTCGAAGAACCCAAGCGCTGACTCCATGGTCGACCAGCCCAAGCATGTAGAGATTATTCAAAAGGGTAGGTAGTAATCTGGAGGTGCAACAGTTTCCAGAGTGCTAGAGAAAAATCAGCGCCAAAACTTCCACCATCTTATATATATCCAAAACGACGCTCCGGTATCTGGCCTCCAAAACCAGAGGTCCTCCCCTTTAAAGGCTCCACTTCAAGATCTCAAGAAAAGTAAGACCCCCCCCCAGTGGCTGGAGTGTGTATTGTGGGAGTCAAGTGTCTATCCCAGTGCACCTAGTTTATAAGAATCTATATTCAACACCATTAACTCTATTGAGAGAAAATCCCAGTTACGAAAATAATCACACCCCTATGTAAGTCAAGGCCTCCTTAATCAACAACATTTTTATTTTGTCAATAAGGTCCATACCACACTTCTGACATATTTCATAAAATATCACCATTTAATATTCTAAACATGTACATAAACAAATGCATACATTTTCAAATGACCTTGCCTTTTCCCCACAGATATCAAATAGAAATCAGAAGAATATCTATTAAACATACCTGAAAACCTGATTTTGGTGGCCTTAAAAGTACACTTACCCTATAATATAGCGTGATTCATATATCAAAGTATATGATCACATTCTAAAGTTGTCATATTGAGAAACAATGATAGAAACATTTTACTTCTCAACCTCAAGTAGACTGTAAGTAATTATTCAAATTTCAAAATTTAACAACCTGGCTATTAGCTCAGACATTACATAATGTGGGTTAAAAGCTAAGTAGAACACTTGCTATTCATCATAATGACACGTTGGCTAGCTGCAGCAAACATTAGAAAAGTAAGCCTAATGCAATAAAAAGTTTTGATGACTTTGTTCACTTGAGATGGCTAAAGAAAAAAACACAAACTTCAAACAAAATGACTGTTACCAACCTGACATGGCGCGCGCTCCTCTGCTCTTTGGGGCTTGAAAACTCCAGAATCCGATAGCTGCTAATCACAACGTATTAGTTGACTGCACAAACTTCTTGTCACACAGCCCACAACACCAACTCACGTTTTTCAGAACAAATTCAAAAAAGCCACACCGAATTTCAGCTGTCTAAAATGCTTCATGAAGGCTGTGGTAAATTCAAAGACTGCCCATTACCACTGCTGCAATGCCCATTATCACAAGTGTCTGTGGTGCTGCATCAGCATTCATCTTCCATCAGTTCAACAATTTTTTTCCCCTCGTGTAAGACACCTCTGTGTTGATATCTTATGTGGAAAAAAAATAAATAAATACACACACACACACATTATATTAATTAATTATATTCTTATTGAAAGATGATACAGTAAACATATTAAAAATATTTCAGTGCAAATTTTCTGGTTCAACTTACAATGAACACTAATTATACAACTTTGCTATAAAAACTTTATCATGGAGGTAGTTTAGACCAGTTCTAAAAAAAATATCACTCAACACTAAACACACCCTTGTATTTACAGAAACTTTGAAAAAGCTAAACTTTTTAAGAAATATAATTCTGTTTAAAAATTTCTACAAAAAACAATAAACAAATTTCTTAAAATTGTGTTATTTGTGTTTGGTAGATTATTTCCTGGTTGTAACAATGCTTCTGGGCAATAAATCTTATACAGTTGGAAAGCCTGTTAAATGATGCCACATTTACCTTTTAAAGAGGCGCAACCCACATTCTCAGCTCTACTGCTCATCCCACAAATGCATGTTCCTTACAAATGTGGCACCGTTTAAAGGGGAAATTAACAGGCTTTCCAACGGTATGAGATAAACTGCCAAGAAGCATTGTTACAACAAAAAAAAATAATCTACCAAACACAAATTTCCTTACTTTTTGTGCTAAGTTTATTTTTATAAGATACTCTTTGCAGTTATTTGACATTATTTCATTTGAATTTTGCCAGTCTTTGCTTTCATTATTGTTTTTTGGATTTTGCTGATAAGGTCTTTTGCTTCTGGAATCTCTCCAGAGTCTGCTTCGTGGTTTGCTTGAGTTTTGACAGAAGTTTCAAGGGTGGGTGGGTCTTAGAAGACTACGTTCACCGTGAATCTCCTTTCGTCATCGATTTTGGACTTACAGGTGCTCTGAAACCTCCTCTGGGACCTAGCCACGCCCACCCCACCCCTAAATGGAACAAGCTTTTTTCCCCATACACAGCATCAGGTTAATTATCACTGTTCTGTATTAACCCTGTCATACTACCATAGCTACAGCTTTTTTAGTTAGCTTTCTAGTAACCGCCAACACGCTGTCTGTCACTGGGTTCTCTTGCCTGACCCGTGGAAGCTTTTTTCGCAGGACAAATTTGCCTGTTCTTTACCATGACCCTACTAATCTCTGTATTTTTTTGTTCCCTTTGTCTGGTTTTCTTTCTCCTGTCTCTCTCTCATGCTTTGAGATGTCCTGCTGCTCTCCAGGTGTTGCCCTGATCCAGCCCCTGTGTATCCTGTACAAGATCCTGGCCTTGTCTCATCTACACTATCATGCTTGGCCATGCTGTTTTACCTCAGATTAACTCTGCACCTACTTTTAATTCACACAGAATCCCTGATCACCTTCTCCTTCCTCAGACTCATACATCACTAATATACTACATTTACATTACTATAACCCCTTCATCTGTCATCATTTCACTTTTACTTCTGTTCTGTTCTCTGTTGTGTCTCCGGTGTGGACCCGAGGAGGATGGGTTCCCCGTATGAGTCTTGGTTCTTTCCAAGGTTTCTTCCTCATGTGCTGAGGGAGTTTTCCCTTGCCACTGTTGCCCCTGGCTTGCTCATAGGAGGCTTGGACCCGGATCTCTGTAAAGCTGCTTTGTGACGACTTTTTGTTGTGAAAAGCGCTATATAAATACAATTTGATTTGATTTGAATTAAATTTTAGTATTAAATAGCTGTTACAAACATTATAATAAATAGCTGAATGGTCTGAAGATATTGCAGATGCTCATATTTCTTCCCTATGTGTTTTTTCTCCATTCAGTTGACTAGAATTTTAAAAGGCTTATATTAGTGATTTGTGCAAAAATATGTATGGTCTTGCTTAATGTAATTATTATACTGTCTAGATAAAGTTTTATACAATTTCTTGTATTGTCAAATACGCTTTTTTTTCAACACAATATATATAGCAGGAAGTTTAAAAAAAAAACAGAAGTCTAAAAAAGTGCAGGAACATATGTTTGCAATCTGGAATAAAGAATACAAAACATAAATTAATTGTTATACTGACACAATTCCCAAAGTTAAAAGTCTGCATATTAAATACCAAACACAATGTTATTTTCAAAACACACACAGCATAGCAAAACTAGCACTAAATGTTAATCCCTATTTACAAGCACAATACTGGAGTTTTCTGTTCTTTTTTAAATGCTGAAGCAGTTACTTTTTGTTCTTGTTTCATCAGAAAATAACTGTCACTCTGTTTAAGGTGGAACAGGAGAACTTTTAACTGGATGCTAGCTAACATTAGCAGATGCTAACATACAAATATTCTGTAAAAAAAATAAAATAAAATAAAATAACAATTAAAATTTAAGCAGTACATTTCTTCGTAGATGTCTTTCAGTAACTGTAAAACATTTATTTAAATTATTTGCAATTTGCTAAGACACATGGAAGACCTTTACATCCTGAGGTAGTGATAGCTTACAACCCGGTCTCACACCTACTCGTGGTATAGTCACATATATAGGAGACTGCAATTCATGCTGAAAATATGCGATATGTCACGAATTGCAGACTACTATATCACGAGTAGGTGTGAGACCGGGTTGTAGCTTAACATTACTGGCTGATGTAACTTTGGTAACTGACAAAGCGACACATTTATGTTATGATTAAAACCAATATTTAACAAAAAATATATTCATTAAGCACATGTAAAATGTTGTATTCTAATCAAATGATATTTAAAAGAGACCGTAGCAAACTGGCTTCAATGGGAAAGCTCCATGGCTGGCGTTGCCAGCTCCCGCACGAGTTATGCACAGGGGCCATGTCTTCATTAATTCAGACTTATTATCCTGGATTTAAGTCCTTTATAGAGTATTTAGTTATTTTTTTATAACGTCTCTTCCTTACACATGTAAACAATCGTACACACACAAAAATGCGTGTATTTGTATAACTAAAAATGTGAGTCTGTAAACAAGTTTTAGTCCCCACACCGAGATTATATCCATCCACACACAGACAAAGAGAGAGTCCACCAGTTTCGCTACACTACACTTTGGTTGGGTTTTTATGTACGGTTTCTAATTCTATATTTTTGTTGTGATATCAGTTATAATTGAATATGTATTTTGTCTTGTTCACCAGTGATATTTTTCAGTTACTGTAGTTAAAACAGCATTTAACTAATCCTTACATATTCATGATAGGATTTACATCACACACTGTAGCTGACACGAAACATAAATCCTTTGTGAACATAGTCCCTACGTTTCATCTGAATTATTCATAACATAGTGAGCGAAGCACTGACCTATGGCTACGTTGAGCCCTACGTGAGCAGTGTGAAGACAGCAATATTAGTAAGCTGATCCCCATAGCAACTGGAAGTTAATTTTTCACAATAAAAAACCTCTGGTGTTTAGTACCTTAAAATTTGTAAACATGCATATTATTATATAACTTCATTCATAACATGCTCTAAAGCTTTTCATAATTTTATATCAAACAAACATCACTATTCTCTCACACTGTGTGTGACACATACTGAGATTTGACATTGATAAATTATGTGCATTCTTTTAATAGCATACTGCTAAACAATACAGTGTCAATACAAACCCATGGTGAAATTAACTTTCCAGATCCTCCTCTTTCTGTAAACATGTATATGTTAAAAGATACATTAAATTACTTATGTTTTATTTAATTATGTGTATCTACTTCTATATATAAATTAAGAGAGGATAAATCTCCTTCAAAATGAAATTGAACAAAAAATTCTAAATTAAAAAAGGGTTTTTTCAGCAGTTCAGTGGTGGTTGAAGTGAGGGGTTTATATATATATATATATATATATATATATATATATATATATATATATATATATATATGTGTGTGTGTGTGTGTGCGTGCTTTAAAACGTATTTATATATGTATAATGTTTATACAAAATCTCATAAAAAAAAAAACATGGTCAAATCCAACACGTTTAGAGACCAACGACATTCCATACACCTGGACCCCCATGACTACTGACGAAGAACACTCAGAAAAGTGACACTGAGCCTGCTGTGGGCCAACGCTGTTTTCTGACTGTGACTCTGAGCCGAGTGTAGTCAATTCACAAAAAACATTATAAGAACGCAGTACCAAAGCATGGCTCAATGTTGCATGTAGGTATTTGAGTATACACTAAGTAGGCTACGAGCTTATTGTTTTTAGTCCAATACATTTTATAAACTTGAATTCCTGTTTTTTTTTTCTTTCATCTGTTTTAAATTATGCTCTAAACGTGTTGGATTCTCCGTGTTAACACGCAGCGTATAATTTCGTGTTAACACGTTAAGTTTGTGTATTTCGTGAATCATGATGCTTTACTGCCACCTACTGGTGTATGGCGTTATTGCTGAAACAACATAAAGCCTTAACTTACCAAATAACGGAAACAATTCCAGTGTTTAATGTTCTGAACAATGTTTATGAGATTTTGTATAAACATTATACAAACATAATATTTATATAAACATAAATACGTTTAAAAGCGCACACACACATATATATATATATACCCCTCACTTCAACCACCACTGAATTTACTGCTGAAAAAAGCCCTTTAATTCAGATTTTTTTGTTCAATTTAATTTTGAAGGAGATTTATCCTCTCTTAACATATATAAGTACATACACATAATTAAATAACACATGAGTAAATTAATGTATCTTTACACATAGTATACATGTTTACAGAAAGAGGAGGATCTGGAAAGTTAATTTCACTATGGGTTTGTATTGACACTGTATTGTTTAGCAGTATGCTATTAAAAGAATGCACATAATTTATCAATGTGAATGAATTACGCCTCAGTATGTGTCACACACAGTGTGAGTGAATAGTGATGTTTGTTTCTTATAAAATTATGAAAAGCTTTAGAGCATGTTATGAATGAAGTTATATAATAATATGCATGTTTACAAATTTTAAGGTACTAAACAACAGTTTTTTTTTTATTGTGAAACATAAACAGCTTACTAGTATTGCTGTCTTCACACTGCTCATGTAGGGCTCAACGTAGCCACAGGTCAGTGCTTAGCTCACTATGTTATGAATAATTCAGATGAAACGTAGGGACTACGTTCACAAAGGATTTATGTTTCGTGTCAGCTACAGGGTGTGATGTAAATCCTATCATGAATATGTAAGTACGCCCGGATTTGAGGCCTCCCATTGGCGAAAACCTTAAGAAGCGTGTAAACGTGTCAATTTTGGTCACGTTATCACGACAAAATTTTACGTGTCAACACGCAAATTTTTAATAACGTGTTAACGAGCATGTGTTCACACGTTTAGAGCCCAACGCTGTTCTATAAGAGACCAACGCCATTCCATACACCTGGACCCCCATGACTGCTGACGAAGTGACACTGAGCATTACATTATCACTCACACTATACAGTGTAAAAAGAAAATTGCTTCAATTGGTAACAAGTAATTCAATTAAGTTTTTTCAATTTATTTTTTTAAGGTTAAACTTAAACAATTAAGTTGGATAAACTTAATTGAATTACTTGTTACCAATTGAAGCAATTCAATTAAGTTGGATCAACTGTTTTCTTTTTACAGTGTACTTAAAATACAGCTTACATTTAAATAATTTTAAAAGTGTTTTTTAGCATGTTATTTTAGTTTTGCAAATAGGAGTCAAATACCTTTACGCTACTCAGAAATTCAACTTGGTTAAAATAATAAATCTACATTGCACAAATGGAATATTTTAAAATTTTATTGTGAAAACCTCACAAACTTAGTTTTTCACAAAAACTTGTGCATTAAACATACTACAGATGCATCCCATCTCCTCCAAAGGCTGCCCTTCTACTCCTGTACAGTTTAAGGAGTTTTGGCACATGTGTCCAGTGCATCATGAAACTGACTCTTCAGGTTGATGGCAGTTATTCTACGAAACTCACTGCATATCTAGAGAGAGAGAGGAGTAAACAATAGAGAATACAGATTATCAGTCATTACGTACAGAGCCTGAACATTTCTAGACAAACACTGATTCAGTTGATAACAGTTATGCAGGGATCCAGACAAAAACCATCCCGTCATCCCAAGGCCAAAAAAATAGCCCACAGGAAAATTGCTCTTTTGGGACGCTTTCGTGACAAATGTTGTGCGCGATAAAACTTGTTGCCTTTAAATAACATTACTGTGGTTGGACAATGCTGTACGCTTCTTGGTTAATAAGTAAATAACTAAAAAAATAAGTAAATAATCCAAACAGCTGATGACTTCGCATTATAACAGTTTTGGAACTGTTCTGGGGAAAAAAAGTTAAGTATCATTTTAGACAAGTAAACTAGATTGGTTCACACTAGGTTTTGCAGTGTGAAACAATCCTACAAAAACTATAAAAAGAAAAATATGCTGAAATGGGCCAGAGTCACAAGTACAGCAAACAAACACTACTCACCTGACTCTCCAAGAACAGTGCTGGCCATCATTCTCGAACCAGACCAACCAGAGGTTCCTGCTCAACAACCTCCTTCCACCGTAAAGAAAATGTTTGGACCCTTTTTATCTATCTCAGCCCTCATTGCCTTTCTCTCTTCTTCCAAGGAATCCTCACTCAGCCCTGCAGGGCTATATCGCAAACATCTTTATAATCACAAAGATCACATTTGAAGGTAGAACTTTGGTGACATGTAGATAATTTACTGTGACATTTTGAAAAACGACATATCAAGGAACACACACAATTGGAGTGAAAACAGGGCCAGCGTGTACCATGAAATCCATGGCGTACTCTGTGGTGCTTCAACCCAACGTCTGTGTCTTGGCTTGTGAAAGAGCAGATTTTGCACTTCATCTAATGTATCCCTTTTTTCCTTGAAAATGAAAACAATATTAGTGTTAGTATTGTCATTGTACACAATTATAGTTTGTAAATGCAATTACAGAACCACAAACTCTATGTAACGTTATTTAATGTTTTTGTAATTTATTTACACACACACACACATATATTACATTTAGCTAAATGTTTTGAGAAACAGACGATGTTAGGTATAGTGCTAGTGCTGTTAGACACCTACGAACTTCTCAAAAGCAAAACAAAAAACAAATAGTAGGTCTGATTCAGACAATACGGATATTTTTGTATCTTTGACGGCTTAATCTTGTAATAACACCCTGCTGCTTTCATATAAATGATATCAGACTAAAGGAGCGTTGTTGTAGTCAGCATCCTGAATTTTCCGTTCTACCTTAAACAGCTCAACAAACACCGAGGAGGCTCAATATAGCGTTACCTATTCCGGTATTTAAGGTGGAATGGAAAAAAGCCAGCCAACAAGATACATAACATTTTCAAAATAGAACATAAAGAAAGCGCTCAGGCTTGTTACAGCCTGCTTGAGTCTGTTACGTTGGGCATTTGATTAAATGAAACAAACGGCTCATATTCAAACTTTCCATGGCTCAGTCGAGTTGGCAAAGTTAGCTAATATAACAATGCCACGGCAATTTCCCTCACATATTCACGGCTTTAAGATAGTGTTAAAACTAGAAACGTAACTTTAAAATGCTTTGTGAACTATCACTAGTTATTTACCTCAATCTTGAATTTCTCCAAACTTCGAGCCACAACAAAGAGGAATCAACCGTCCTTCGCGCGTATTCCCGAACCTCCCACTGAGCATGCGCATGACTAGAACAGAGCATGCGCAGGTTTATCTTAATCAGCAACTTTTCCAAACAAATCTTCTCAACACATTTTTTATGTTGTGCCTACAGGTTGATCAGAACAATACATTTCGTGTTAGATGAACTATCACACAATTGAGTTCTATTCCCAACTCACTATTTCAATGTATAATCAACTAAATTTGAAGTTAGATTTTTTACAGTGCAGTCTGTTTTTTTTTTTTAAGGTTTATTAAATGTTTGGTTATGGTGGGTAGCATACTTACTGTTTTATCCGAGTCACGTCGACCGTCGATGTTCGGAAGAAAAAGCGGGGCGCACCTGTTGTCGGTACCAGAGATCTGCCTCGCGCAAAGCTTACGTAATGACGTCAGACGTAAAGCTGCTTTAAACTTAATTGTTTCACGTAGTCTCAAAGTAAAAAGTTATTTTGAGATAAAATGTGTGACTTTTAAGTTAATTGAACTCATGAAAGTAAGTTGTAGGAACTAAGGCAAAATAATTAATTGAGGTTAATGTAAATAAGTCTATAATAGGAACTACTGCCCAAATACACTTTTTAGAGTGTACAAATGAGTATGTGCAAGTGTGTAAAGCTCTGATATTTAAGTACCCTTTTCTGAAGGAAAATGAGGGGAATGGATGTGTGAGTTAATTCTAATAGTGAAAATTACTTTATTGTTGTTTTTATACTTGTTCTTGTATAATTCAATTTGGAAACAGGTTATTTTCATTTTAAATGGCTTGGCCTGCTCTAAGTGTGTAGAATTACATGAGGTTTCGTAGTTACGGCTGGTAAAATATAGCGCGGATAAGCCCGTTGCAGTGGGCAGACAAGGTGCACTATATTCTGAAGCAACTTTGCGGTTGTATTTTTGGTTGTACACAAGGGACCAAAACTTGCTATATGTTGCTGAACAGCTTTTGATTTGCTCTACAACATTTCTTGTCGACTTTTCTTAGTAAGATAGGGATATCCAAACTCAGATATTTCTGTAATGGTAATTTTTATATGTCTCTGTTGAAAGAACTTGTCTGCTTGTTTGTCAGTATATTCATTTCTAATCGTCAACAGAGCTCAAAAACTAAGTGTATGTCAGGTCAGCTCGAGGTCAATGCTTTATTAGAACAAACCACATCTTGTATATCAAACTGAGATGTCTCTAAGGAAACTAAGCTTGCAGAAACATCGAGTGATTATCTTATGGTTATGACGTATAAACTACCTATATAAATATCTCTGTGAAAACATCTCCTTTGTCCACATTCACATAGTACTCTCTGCTATTGTATGTTGACCACCTTAAGGTTAAATAAACTACTTTCTGATTCCAAATGCTCTGTTAGATTTCAATTCTTAATACTTGTCCTTATTTTCTCCATCACAATTTCAAAAATACATATCAAATTCAAATGTGTACACAGTGCACATTTTAAAATGCTTGTGACAATGATACATGTGTACGTTGAACGTTTTCAAACCCATGCCTTCTTTTTTGTACAAGTCTCTGTGTATAATCAGTAATGTTGGAATTGAAATGTCCAAAATTGGAATAATCTGAAATATGTAACATGGAAAAGGTTAAGTACTAGCTGCCTGAGTACCATTTTCAAATGACCAATCATATGTTGCATTAACTTAATAAAAAATAAATAAAAACTACACTGACATACTACCATCTGGCCACAAATGGGAGTATGTGTCCACAATTCCATTTAGACCTAACAGGTGGTGGTGGGGTCTTAGGTCCGAAAGGCCATTTAGTCGAGAAAATAGCAGTTGCTTACCTCTTCGTAGTACCACACCATCCCAATCCACATATATGATACGCTGCTTGGTGGACCTTATCGGCCTAGCGCGCGGCGCACCCTAGACGATTTTTTTTGCAGAGCCCGGGGTCGGGTCCTGGGCACACGTGGTGGGAGCTAAAAATCCTCAAAGTTTGGGCCTTTTACCCGCAATTCTGCATCAATCCACCAGGTGGCTCCCGGAACGTCTCGATTCCAATATATTCCATTACATTCCATTACAGGCAAATATATTGGGATTGGGATGGCGTATATATTTATCATTCGTTGAAGTGTTTTGTAATGTTTTTAATACTTTTAACATGCCCAACATCCATAGACATTAACATTTTAAAGTGTTGGCTACTTTGATAAGGCAACACAAACGTCCTTTCACAAAGTTTCCAACTATCTTTGATATATTTATAATGCCAGTAAACCGACAAACACGTAACCACAGTGAGCCAGCCTGCCCTTCTGAAACTCTTGTCCGAACGCCTTACTTTCAAATTTTCAAGTTACCTAACGTTACTGCTGCATTACTTAAGGTGGAAGCGAAAAATGTAAAAGCTTCTGAGCGAACACCAGTCAGAATCCGAATGTTAAACAATACACCTGCATATAGTCAGCACAAAAAGATTGCTCACACATTAAAATCATGCCCAAGATAATGGAACGATGACGTTCAGAAGTAAGTTATAATCCAGCGTAGTACTAGGTTATTGTTTTGGCACCACAAGGACAGATGCTGTACTTCATCCCGGTAGGGCGTTTCATTATTGTCTGTAATCAAGCCTATCACCATGGTGTCATCTGCGAATTTGACTATGGTGTTTGAACCATAGGCAGGTACACAGTCATGGGTGAAGAGAGAGTACAGAATCGGGCTAAGAACACAACCTTGTGGAACGCCAGTGTTCAAGGTGATGGTTGATGAATGAAGGTTGCCTAATCTAACAGATTGGGGTCTGTTAGACAGGAAGTCTAAAATCCAGTGGCAGAGTGATGTGCTGATACCCAGATGGTTGAGTTTGGATATCAGCATAGACGGAATCACTGTGTTGAATGCAGAACTAAAATCGATGAACAGCATACTCACCTATGAGTTTTGACAGTCCAGTTGGGTTAGTGCCGTGTGTAGTGCTGTTGAGATAGCGTCCTCGGTGGATCTGTTGCTACGATAAGCAAACTGGTGTGGGTCCAGCGTAGCAGGCAGGCAGGATTTCAAGTGAGAAAGAACTAGTCTTTTAAAGCACTTGGAAATTATTGGGGTGAGTGCTACAGGTCGAAAGTCATTAAAGTCTGAAGCAGTAGAATGCCTAGGCACAGGCACAATGATGGCTGACTTAAAGATAGATGGTACAGCTGCCTGGGCAAGCGAAACATTAAAGATGTGAGCGAAGACACCCGCAAGTTCCACAGCACAAGCTCTTAGCACACGGCCAGGTACACCATCAGGGCCAGCTGCCTTCCGTGCATTCACTCTGCTCAGCATGCGACTGACATCCGAAGTGGAAAGTACAAGTGGGTTGTCGTCGGTGGAAGATTTATTGAAGATATCAATATCATCTGGTCGAAACGAGCGTAGAAGTTGTTCAGCTCATCAGGGACTGAAGCACTGTTGGTAGATGGAACAAAGCTAGTTGGTTTATAATCAGTCAGGGCGTGTATTCCCTGCCACGTACGCCGAGGGTCAGAGGAGGTAAAGTGCTCCTCAATCCGGCGTTTGTAGCAGTGCTTGGCTATAGCTATTAGTCTCTTCATATTGCCAGCAACCCCAGTGGGCGGTACAGAGGACTCTTGTACCCTGAGCGCTTGTTGATTTGTTTCAGGACAGAGTTAGTGTAGGTGTCCAAGTGGATGTGTGAGACTGTGGTGGCTCGGGCAGCATACTCACTCCAGTCGGTGTGCTGGAACTGTTGCTGAAGGAAGGAGTCAGCCCCATCCATCCAGATCTTTACAGTTCTGGTTGAAGGCTTAATCCTATGCATGACTGCAGTGTATTTGGGAAGCAGGAACAAAGAAAGATAATCGGACAGTCCAAGATGGGGGAGGGGTGTTGTTTTGAAGCTGGTTAAAGTCAAACCGATGCTGAATCCGGTGTTTGTGCGGTGAATGTTAATTTCCAAAAGTGTCTGTCTGTCGTAACTGTAGTTCGCAAGAGTTATTTGCGCAAGAAAACTGGAGATAGCTAAGTACAGAAGTATAACATCACTAAAACCGGTAAGACGCTGAGCCTCGCAGTGTGATCGCGATGCCATCTTGGTCCTGGGAGACCAAGGACCATTTCCTATGGAAATCAAGGTCCCAGAATCTGGAGGAAGAGAGGAGAGGCACAGAATCCACGTTGCTCGAGGTACCCTGCAAAGTTTCCACAGTCAGTGGCAGTTTGGGGTCCCATGTCATCTGATGGTGTGGGTCCACTGTATTTTCTGAGGTCCAAGGTCAACGCAGCCGCCTACCAGGGAGATTTAGATTACTTTATGCTTCCTTATGCCTCCAAGCGAGGTGGGTTAGTGCAGTGTGTAGTGCTGTTGAGATAGCGTCCTCGGTGGATCTGTTGCTACGATAAGCAAACTGGTGTGGGTCCAGCGTAGCAGGCAGGCAGGATTTCAAGTGAGAAAGAACTAGTCTTTTAAAGCACTTGGAAATTATTGGGGTGAGTGAGGCACAAGCACAACGATGGCTGACTTAAAGATAGATGGTACAGCTACCTGGGCAAGCGAAACATTAAAGATGTGAGTGAAGACACCCGCAAGTTCCACATCACAAGCTCTTAGCACCCGGCCAGGTACACCATCAGGGCCAGCTACCTTCCATGCATTCACTCTGCTCAGCATGCGACTGACGTCCGAAGTGGAAAGTACAAGCTCGCACAAATCACTCAGAGAGAGCGGGCAGCATGCACAAAACACTCAGAGAGAGCGCGCAGATTGCACAAAACACTCAGCGAAAGCGCGCAGCACGCACAAAACCCTCAGCGAGAGCGCGCAGTTTGCACAAAACACACAGAGAGAGCGCAAAGCTCGCAAAAAAAACTCAGAGAGAGCGCGCAGTTCGCACAAAACACTCATAGAGAGCGCGCAGTTTGCACAAAACACTCAGAGGGATGCGCAAAGCTCGCAAAAAAAAAAAAAAAAAAAAAAAAAAAAACCTGAGAGAGCGCGCAGCGCGCACAAAACATTCAGCGAGAGCGCGCAGTTTGCACAAAACACACAGAGAGAGCGCGCAGCACGCACAAAACACTCAGAGAGAGCGCGCAGCACTCACAAAATTTCTGTTGAAGCCATAGCATAACTCAATGGTGAGTCAAAAGCGGCAGAGGTTACTTTTTTTTTAAAAAACCGTGACCCAGGCAAAGCTCCATATTTGTAACGGCAAATGCAAAGCTGGTTAAGGCATAACTTTGTTGGGGTTAACCTTTTGTCTGAAGTGTCTTACATAACTTCAAGTCTTGTGTGAATGTGTTCACCGGAAAAATACTCCAACAGCGCTCCGTATAACATGGATAAAACAATTATTTACAACACATACCAAGTCGACGTTAACAGAGCACGTTTTATAAATAATATAGAAGACACGGGTTAGCCTTTTTTTTGTAAGCACAGGGCTGACATTTTATGAAACACACTTTACCTTGTGTGAGCACTATATCTACAATGTTTGAATCCATTTTTAAAAAAGGTTCTTCTTTTTTGCAGCTTGAACACAACTAAATCAGATGCAGTGGGCATGTAAATTTTGCAAATTTGTGTATGAAAGAAAGGGCAACTGCTTAGACATTACAGATACAGAAACATGGTGGTTACAGCCACCAGTGAAACGCATGTTGGAGCGCTGGCCAGCCCTTTTCAGAAAGCAGCAGGTATGGTAACAAATATGTAATTTATGTAAAATAAAACATACAATCATATTAACATGAACATATTACTTCTACAAGAGTAAATGTATTTTAATTTGTGTAATCTGTTAATGTGGTACAAATCGAATTATGGCTCTATGTGTGCTGTGTTTTTCCTAAAGGTTTTTGCTGAGTTCACAAGGGTGGCAAGTAAAGATCTTGAACAAGACTTTTTTGAGGCCTTGGACAGTCACACCCCACGATTCCTTGAGATCTTTAAATCCAGGAAAGGAATTATTGGCAGTACACTTGCAGACATTGTTGCCCAAGTTGAAATTAAGGTAAGGAATCTTTTTATTACAATTTGGAATGTTACTTTTATAAGAGTGATCCAGTCACCTCCTTAATGGAACACTAGATAATATTTTTTACCTTAATTTTTTAGCTTAATTACAGCTTAAAAATCATTGTGATGCTCCACTGATCTTAGCTAGTGTTCCTTTAAGGTTGGTTAGTTTTCCTGTAGACTTGTCATCATCAACTAATTCCAAACATGAGAACCAACATTTATTTGCCATGGAGCTGCACTATTTCCCGAAAACTATTAAAGACAAATCAGTTATTTTTGTGCTGTGTAATGTTTCTTTCATTTTTAATGGTTCTTTCTAAAACCATGGAGCCCAAAGACAGACAAGTTAAACAAAACAGCACAAACACCCAATAATATTTTTTTTAGCAGATGAATCCTGTTTTAATGGGATGGTAACATATATTATAGAACACAGACACCTATGTGTTTTAACTTATAATTTATCACACATTTGTCTCATGTTTATTTTTAGATATTTTGGTTTGTTTTTTCTTAACTTGTAGATCCAGGATATTACAGCAATGTGGACTGCTGTCCTTCGTTGTCTTCCAGGTTTATCTTGGAGATTAGGCAGTGAGTACTTCAAGGTCTGTTTTGTAAGTATTACATCAAATTGTATAATTAAAATTTACTTAGTGAAGACATGAAGGTTTTGCAATAATATATTTTTTCATTATATTTACCTTTTGTCTGCAGGATTCAGATACCATCACAGATTTCATTCAGGTTCCTGATGGGTTATTGACTGTTATACCTGAAGACAGCCAGCAACCAGGTCCAAATGCCATACACTTTGAGCCATCTAGCATTAATATCATACTGGAAGGTAACGTTATGGAGAACATTGAAAACCATGCTCAAGCTATTTGCCTGACATTTGAACTACTATAAAACCTTCATTTGGACTATCCCAAAAGACTGGAGAACACATTTGACTTGCTAAACCTGGGAGTAGGCAATCTGAGCCCAAAATAATTTAAGGGATTTCTAAGTTTCGATGGACCCAGCTTTACCCTCTTATTGATGTTAGGCTCTCATTTATATGGTTTGCACTTGCAAAATGTTCTTGTGTTGTTCATAATGTGTCAAAGCACTTAAATTTATTGTGCAAAACTTTAGCTTGGTTAAGTGCATTAAACATTATTGTACATTTTTGTTTATTACACAGACTGTGCCATTTGAGTCATTCAAGAATAAAGATTACTGGAGGTTTTCTTTTAAAAAATATTTTTAATTGACTTAAATGTGGAATTAATTTTATTTTTGGGTAACTTTATGTATTTAGATAGGCTGATGTGCTCTGTGATGTAATGGAATTTGATTAAAATAAACCAGAAGTACTACTGAATAATAATTCTTTGTTGTGCTTACTTTATTTTTCTAAGGCAATCGGTTTCCTAAATTCTATTAAGTAAACAGGACTCTTGTGGAATTATGTTAACTTGGGTAACATAAGTTGGCAGTACTTAAAAATGGCAACTTACATCTATGTACTACTTAATGTCAGAACAACTCATATCAATTAAGTAAATACAGTTGCGTTTTAAGTACACTTAAATGATAGACATTAAGTTAACATAACTTCAAAATAATAGTTATATTTACTTAACTATTTCAAGGCAACCGGATTCCTAAATTCCTTTAAGTAAGATCAACTTATCACATTTTACAGTGCAAAGAAAAACCTCAGCGAGAGCCCGCAGGACGTACAAAACACTCAGCAAGAGGGTGCAGCACGCACAAAACCCTCAGCGAGAGCGCGCAGCACGCACAAAACACACAGAGAGAGAGCGCAGTTTGCACAAAATACTCAGAGAGACCGCAAAGCTCGCAAAAAAAACCTCAGACAGATCGCACAGCACGCACAAGATACTCAGAGAGATCGCAAAGCAAAAAAAACCTCAGAGAGAGCGCACAGTTTGCACAAAACACACAGAGAGATCGCAAAGCTCGCAAAAAAACCTCAGAGAGATCGCAAAGCTCACAAGAAACGCCTCAGACAGATCGCGCAGCACCCACAAAACACTCAGAGAGATCACAAAGCTCGCAAGAAAAGCCTCAGAGAGATCGAGCAGCACGCAAAAAACACTCAGAGAGATTGCAAAGCTCATAAAAAAAACCTCAGAGAGAGCCCGCAGCCCGCACAAAACACTCAGAGAGATCACAAAGCTCACAAAAAAACCTCAGAGAGATCGCAAAGCTCGCAAGAAAAACCTCAGAGAGATCGCAAAGCTCGAAAGAAAAACCTCAAACAGATCGCGCAGCATGCACAAAACACACAGAGAGATCGCAAAGCTCACAAGAAAAGCCTCAGAGAGATCGCAAAGCTCACAAAAAAACCTCAGAGAGATCGCAAAGCTCGCAAGAAAAACCTCAGAGAGATTGCGCAGCATGCACAAAACCCACAGAGAGATCGCAAAGCTCACAAAAAAAACTCAGAGAGAGCGCGCAGCACGCACAAGATACTCAGAGATCGCAAAGCTCACAAAAAAAAACCTCAGACAGATCGCGCAGCACGCACAAAACACACAGAGAGATCGCAAAGCTCACAAGAAAAGCCTCAGAGAGATCGCAAAGCTCACAAAAAAACCTCAGAGAGAGCGAGCAGCCCGCACAAAACACTCAGAGAAATCGCAAAGCTCACAAAAAAACCTCAGAGAGATCGCAAAGCTCGCAAGAAAAACCTCAGAGAGATCGCAAAGCTCGCAAGAAAAATCTCAGACAGATCGCGCAGCATGCACAAAACACACAGAGAGATCGCAAAGCTCATAAGAAAAGCCTCAGAGAGATCGCAAAGCTCACAAAAAACCTCAGAGAGATCGCAAAGCTCGCAAGAAAAACCTCAGACAGATCGCGCAGCATGCACAAAACCCACAGAGAGATCGCAAAGCTCACAAAAAAAAATCAGAGAGAGCGCGCAGCATGCACAAGATACTCAGAGATCGCAAAGCTCACAAAAAAAAACCTCAGACAGATCGCGCAGCACGCACAATACATTCAGAAAGATCGCAAAGCTCACAAAAAAAACCTCAGACAGATCGCGCAGCACGCACAAAACACACAGAGAGATCGCAAAGCTCACAAAAAAACCTCAGAGAGATCGCGCAGCCCGCACAAAACACACAGAGAGATCGCAAAGCTCACAAGAAAAGCCTCAGAGAGATCGCAAAGCTCACAAAAAAACCTCAGAGAGATCGCAAAGCTCGCAAGAAAAACCTCAGAGAGATCGCGCAGCATGCACAAAACCCACAGAGAGATCGCAAAGCTCACAAAAAAAACTCAGAGAGAGCGCGCAGCATGCACAAAACACACAGAGAGATCGCAAAGCTCACAAAAAAAACCTCAGACAGATCGCGCAGCATGCACAAAACACAGAGATCGCAAACCTCGCAAGAAACGCCTCAGAGAGATCGCAAAGCTCACAAAAAAACCTCAGAGAGATCGCAAAGCTCGCAAGAAAAACCTCAGAGAGATTGCGCAGCATGCACAAAACCCACAGAGAGATCGCAAAGCTCACAAAAAAAACTCAGAGAGAGCGCGCAGCACGCACAAGATACTCAGAGATCGCAAAGCTCACAAAAAAAACCTCAGACAGATCGCGCAGCACGCACAAAACACACAGAGAGATCGCAAAGCTCACAAGAAAAGCCTCAGAGAGATCGCAAAGCTCACAAAAAAACCTCAGAGAGAGCGAGCAGCCCGCACAAAACACTCAGAGAAATCGCAAAGCTCACAAAAAAACCTCAGAAAGATCGCAAAGCTCACAAAAAAAACCTCAGACAGATCGCGCAGCATGCACAAAACCCTCAGAGAGATCGCAAAGCTCACAAAAAAAAACTCAGACAGATCGCGCAGCACGCACAAAACACATAGAGATCGCAAAGCTCGCAAAAAAACCTCAGAGATCGCAAAGCTCGCAAAAAAACCTCAGACAGATCGCGCAGCACCCATAAAACACTCAGAGAGATAGCAAAGCTCGCAAGAAAAGCCTCAGAGAGATCGAGCAGCACGCACAAAACACACAGAGAGATCGCAAAGCTCACAAAAAAACCTCAGAGAGATTGCGCAGCCCGCACAAAACACTCAGAGAGATCGCAAAGCTCACAAAAAAACCTCAGAGAGATCGCAAAGCTCGCAAGAAAAACCTCAGAGAGATCGCAAAGCTCGCAAGAAAAACCTCAGACAGATCGCGCAGCATGCACAAAACACACAGAGAGATCGCAAAGCTCGCAAAAAAAACCTCAGACAAATCGCGCAGCATGCACAAAACCCTCAGAGAGATCGCAAAGCTCACAAAAAAAACTCAGACAGATCGAGCAGCATGCACAAAACACACAGAGAGATCGCAAAGCTCACAAAAAAAACCTCAGACAGATCGCGCAGCATGCACAAAACACAGAGAGATCGCAAACCTCGCAAGAAACGCCTCAGAGAGATCGCGCAGCACGCACAGAACACACAGAGAGATCGCAAAGCTCGCAAAAAAACACTCAGAGAGATCGCAAAGCTCACAAAAAAACCTCAGACAGATCGCGCAGCACCCACAAAACACTCAGAGAGATCGCAAAGCTCGCAAGAAAAGCCTCAGAGAGATCGAACATCACGCAAAAAACACTCAGAGAGATCGCAAAGCTCACAAAAAAAACCTCAGACAGATCGCGCAGCACGCACAAAACACTCAGAGAGATCACAAAGCTCACAAAAAAAACATCAGAGAGATGGCGCAGCATGCACAAAACACAGAGAGATCGCAAAGCTCACAAAAAAAAAACATCAGAGAGATGGCGCAGCACGCACAAAACACACAGAGAGATTGCAAAGCTCACAAGAAAAGCCTCAGAGAGATCGCAAAGCTCACAAAAAAACCTCAGAGAGATCGCAAAGCTCGCAAGAAAAACCTCAGAGAGATCGCAAAGCTCGCAAGAAAAACCTCAGACAGATCGCGCAGCATGCACAAAACACACAGAGAGATCGCAAAGCTCACAAGAAAAGCCTCAGAGAGATCGCAAAGCTCACAAAAAAACCTCAGAGAGATCGCGCAGCATGCACAAAACCCACAGAGAGATCGCAAAGCTCACAAAAAAAACTCAGAGAGAGCGCGCAGCACGCACAAGATACTCAGAGATCGCAAAGCTCACAAAAAAAAACCTCAGACAGATCGCGCAGCACGCACAAAACACTCAGAGAGATCGCAAAGCTCGCAAAAAAAACCTCAGACAGATCGCGCAGCATGCACAAAACCCTCAGAGAGATCGCAAAGCTCACAAAAAAAACCTCAGACAGATCGCGCAGCATGCACAAAACACACAGAGAGATCGCAAAGCTCACAAAAAAAAAACATCAGAGAGATGGCGCAGCATGCACAAAACACACAGAGATCGCAAAGCTCACAAAAAAAAACCTCAGACAGATCGCAGCACGCACAAAACACTCAGAGAGATCGCAAAGCTCACAAAAAAAACCTCAGACAGATCGCGCAGCATGCACAAAACACAGAGAGATCGCAAAGCTCGCAAGAAACGCCTCAGAGAGATCGCGCAGCACGCACAAAACACACAGAGAGATCGCAAAGCTCGCAAAAAAACACTCAGAGAGATCGCAAAGCTCACAAAAAAACCTCAGACAGATCGCGCAGCACCCACAAAACACTCAGAGAGATCGCAAAGCTCGCAAGAAAAGCCTCAGAGAGATCGAACATCACGCAAAAAACACTCAGAGAGATCGCAAAGCTCACAAAAAAAAAACATCAGAGAGATGGCGCAGCACGCACAAAACACTCAGAGAGATCGCAAAGCTCACAAGAAAACCTCAGAGAGATCTCGCAGCACGCACAAAACACACAGAGAGATCGCAAAGCTCACAAAAAAAACCTCAGACAGATCGCGCAGCACGCACAAAACACACAGAGAGATCACAAAGCTCACAAAAAAAACATCAGAGAGATGGCGCAGCATGCACAAAACACACAGAGAGATTGCAAAGCTCACAAAAAAAAAAACATCAGAGAGATGGCGCAGCACGCACAAAACACTCAGAGAGATCGCAAAGCTCACAAAAAAAAAAAACATCAGAGAGATGGCGCAGCACGCACAAAACACTCAGAGAGATCGCAAAGCTCACAAAAAAAACCTCAGACAGATCGCGCAGCATGCACAAAACACACAGAGAGATCGCAAAGCTCACAAAAAAAAACATCAGAGAGATGGCGCAGCACGCACAAAACACACAGAGAGATCGCAAAGCTCACAAAAAAACCTCAGAGAGAGCGCGCAGCCCGCACAAAACACTCAGAGAGATCGCAAAGCTCACAAAAAAACCTCAGAGAGATCGCAAAGCTCGCAAGAAAAACCTCAGAGAGATCGCAAAGCTCGCAAGAAAAACCTCAGACAGATCGCGCAGCATGCACAAAACACACAGAGAGATCGCAAAGCTCACAAGAAAAGCCTCAGAGAGATCGCAAAGCTCACAAAAAAACCTCAGAGAGATCGCAAAGCTCGCAAGAAAAACCTCAGAGAGATCGCGCAGCATGCACAAAACCCACAGAGAGATCGCAAAGCTCACAAAAAAAACTCAGAGAGAGCGCGCAGCACGCACAAGATACTCAGAGAGATCGCAAAGCTCGCAAAAAAAACCTCAGACAGATCGAGCAGCATGCACAAAACACACAGAGAGATCGCAAAGCTCACAAAAAAAACCTCAGAGAGATCGAACATCACGCAAAAAACACTCAGAGAGATCGCAAAGCTCACAAAAAAAAAAACATCAGAGAGATGGCGCAGCACGCACAAAACACTCAGAGAGATCGCAAAGCTCACAAGAAAACCTCAGAGAGATCTCGCAGCACGCACAAAACACACAGAGAGATCGCAAAGCTCACAAAAAAAACCTCAGACAGATCGCGCAGCACGCACAAAACACACAGAGAGATCACAAAGCTCACAAAAAAAACATCAGAGAGATGGCGCAGCATGCACAAAACACACAGAGAGATTGCAAAGCTCACAAAAAAAAAAACATCAGAGAGATGGCGCAGCACGCACAAAACACTCAGAGAGATCGCAAAGCTCACAAAAAAAAAAACATCAGAGAGATGGCGCAGCACGCACAAAACACACAGAGAGATTGCAAAGCTCACAAGAAAAGCCTCAGAGAGATCGCAAAGCTCACAAAAAAACCTCAGAGAGATCGCAAAGCTCGCAAGAAAAACCTCAGAGAGATCGCAAAGCTCGCAAGAAAAACCTCAGACAGATCGCGCAGCATGCACAAAACACACAGAGAGATCGCAAAGCTCACAAAAAAACTCAGAGAGATGGCAAAGCTCACAAAAAAACCTCAGAGAGAGCGCGCAGCATGCACAAAACACTCAGAGAGATCGCAAAGCTCGCAAGAAAAGCCTCAGAGAGATCGCAAAGCTCACAAAAAAACCTCAGAGAGATCGCAAAGCACGCAAGAAAAACCTCAGAGAGATCGCGCAGCGCACACAAAACACACAGAGACATCGCAAAGCTCACAAAAAAAACCTCAGACAGATCTCGCAGCATGCACAAAACACTCAAAGAGATCGCAAAGCTCGCAAGAAAAGCCTCAGAGATCTCGCAGCAGGCACAAAATACTCAGCGAGAGCGTGCAGCGCGCACAAAACACTCAGCAAGAGCGCGCAGTTTGCACAAAACACTCAGCGAGAGATCGCAAAGCTCACAAAAAAAACTCTCAGCCAGAGTGCGCAGCGCGCACAAAACACTCAGAGAGAGATCGCAGTTAGCACAAAACACTCAGAGAGAGCTCGCAGCACCCACAAAACGCTCAGAGATTCTCATTCTATTCAATGACAGGAATAAATTTGAAGTGGGATAGTGAGATTGGGTCCCAATTTGTCAATATAGGCCCCAATTTTGGCCCCAAAGTCAAAGTTTTCGAAATTGGATCCCACTTCCAATTTATTTTACTATATTGGAATATATTGGAAGTGGTATCCCATTTCCAGTTTATTTGACTTGGCTGAAATAGACTGGAATTGGGATCCCACTTCCAATTCATTTCAGCCAAGTCATGTACGTGTTTCATGGGATCCCACTTCCAATTTATTTGACTTGAATGAAATCAATTGGAAATGGGATAGTGAGATTGGGTCCAAAATTGGTCCCAATTTGACTTGGTTAGAATAGATTGGAAGTGGGATCCCACTTCCATTCTATTTGATTTGACTGGAATAAATTGGAAGTGAGATAGTGAGATTGGGTCCCAATTTGTCAATATAGGCCTCAGTTCTGGCCCCAAAATCAAAGATTTCCAAATTCCAAATAGTAAAATAAATTGGAAGTGGGATCCCACTTCCAGTTTATTTGATTTGACTGGAATAGATTGGAAGTAAGATCCCACTTGCAATTTATTTGACTTGGTTAGAATAGATTGGAAGTGGGCAAACAAAGGAAAACATTTTTCATGAATAAATTTGCTGAACATAACATACTACGCAAGATCCCAGTGACCCCATCTTCTGATATGTTGTTTGGGGGACTCAGATGATTCAGTACTCGACGCCGTGAAGTCGGTAGACCCCCCCAAGCTCAGTTTCTGGACATCCCACTCCCAATTTATTCCCATTCAAATTTCATTCATGGGTTTTGGACACCCCTTAAAAGGGTCCGAATGACCCCAAATGTTAATATGTTTATTGTGCACACCCCACGAGACAGCCTGTGAAGTTGTGTAAGCCTAACTTCAAGTCAAATATATTGGGAGTGGGATCGGTCAGTTCCGAGTCTGACGTCCCACTTCCAATCTATTGCATTCAATTAAAATACATTGGGAGTCGGATCGGTCAGTTCCGAGTCCGACGTCCCACTTCCAATCTATTGCATTCAATTCAAATACATTGGGAGTGGGATCGGTCACTTCCGAGTCTGCCGTCCCACTTCCAATCTATTGCATTCAATTCAAATACATTGGGAGTGGGATGTCCGACGTCTGCGCCAGACTTGACTAACCCCACCCACCAGCACAAACCAGGCAAGTAGATTACACAGCGAACAGGTAAGTGATTTTAAGGATACACTTACAGATAATGGCCATTTGTTTGCCCATAGTAAGGGTGTATGTACAAAGCTTGCTCTAAGGAATATAAACATTTGTTACAGTATCAAGACTGTCTGTCAGTCTGAAATGATGAATATTTAGCACTAAATCAAGCCACTCCTACAGGCTATAAATATGTACACAGCCCCAGACTGACGGGCAAAGGGGGTGGATTATGTATAATTTACAAAAATAATTTAATTATTAACCAAAAACATGGTTACAACTTTACTTCCTTTGAAATTATGTACATTAACATAATTAACCCCGCCACAAATAAGAACACAATCTCCTTATTAAACATTTATAGACCACCAGGGCCATATTCAGAATTTATAAAAGAATTTGGTGAACTAGCTGCTAATTTAGCAGTGTCCTGTGATACGTTAATAATTGTAGGAGACTTTAACATTCATTTTGAGAAAAGTGATGATCCCCTAAAAAAGAACATTCACATAAATCATAGATACTGTTGGTTTCACACAAAATGTATCAGGTCCTACTCATTATTGTAATCACACACTAGACTTGGTTTTGACCCTGGGCACGAACATAAAAAACTTAAATATTCTCCCGCAGTCTTCCACAGTCTCAGACCACTACATAATTTCGTATGAATAGTTTAGATATAAAAAAAAATGTACATGCCCACATTACTATATAAAGCGCTCACTAACCCCATCTACTTCCCCTAAATTTACTGAAAACATCACTGATTTATTGACCTCAGTCAGTAGTCCAGCGGACCCACTGGAGCTGGACAGACTAATGGACTACTTAGATAACACACTTTGATCAACTTTAGATAGTGTAGCACCACTTAAGCGTAAAAAGCTACGACAGAAAAAACTCGCTCCCTGGTATAATGAAGAAACACTCACCTTAAAACAAACCGTAAGGAAATTAGAGCGGAAATGGCGGTCGACTAAACTGGAAGTATTTCACTGTGCCTGGAAAAACAGCCTTATCGAATTTAGAAGGGCGCTCGTCAATGCACGTTCAGCACATCTGGCCTCACTGATTGAAAATAATAAAGACAATCCTAGAGCACTCTTTAATGTAATCTCTAAACTTACAAACAATCGGGCAGCTACTGATACACAGATCCCAGCTGTTCACACCAGCAATGCTTTTATGGACTTTTTTAACAATAAGATTGAACATATTAGACAAACAATATACTAAATCCAGCCTGTCTGTCATCTGGTGTGGATGATATAGAACAAAACAGAGAAGGACGACTAGAGGACTTTGACCCACTACCACAGCTAGAATTGGATTGACCTGTTTGTATGACCTGCACACTTGATGCAATACCAACAAAACTATTTAAAGAAGTATTACCAGTCATAATCAATCCCCTTTTAACAATCATAAATTCGTCCCTTATACTGTATGTGATCACGTACACAAAGCATTTAAACTAGCAGTTATTAAACCCCTGATCAAGAAACCGAATCTTGATCCTAGTGTACTATCCAATTACAGACCTTCTCTTCATATTTAAGATCTTAGAAAAAGTTGTGGTCCAACAACTTCCCTCATACTTGCATAAGAATAACATATATAAAAAATTTCAATCTGGTTTTAGGCCACACCATAGCACCGAAACGGCTTTAGTTAAGATAGCAAACAACCTTCTTCTCACCTCTGATCGAGGCTGCGTATCCATGCTAGTTCTACTCGACCTCAGTGCAGCTTTTGATACAAGTGATCATACTATTCTGCTAGAAAGATTAAAAAACATGGTTGGAATAACAGGAACGGCCCTATCATGGTTTAAGTCTTATCTCAAGGATCGCTACCAGTTTGTAAAAGTAAATAATGTTTCTTCTTTGTAAGAAAAAAATGAGATCTGGAATTTCCCAAGGCTCCATTCTAGGACCTTTACTATTCATATTATAAATGCTGCCACTGGGCAGAGTTATTAGCAGGCATGGCATTACCTTCCACAGTTACACAGATGACACACAGTTATACATATCAGCCAAACCAGATGACAAACCTACACTAAAGAAAATGGAGGACTGTGTTAAAGAAGTGAAGCATTGGATGTCATACAATTTCCTTCTGCTAAACAGCGACAAAACCGAGGTTCTCCTTCTAGGTCCAAAACCTGTTATAAATAAGGTATCAGACTTAATACATAATTTTGACTTCCCTGTTCTCCCTAGCTCATCAGCTAAAAATCTGGGTGCCATAATTGATTCAGATCTATCATCATGATCAGCATATAGGTAAAATTACAAAAACAGCTTTCCTACATCTTCGGAACCTCGCTAAGTTAAGAAATTCCTTATCCCACCCAGATGCAGAAAAATTTGTTCACGCTTTTATTACATCAAGATTAGATTATTGCAATGCACTTTTATCAGAATGCTCCAGCAGAAACTTGAGTAAACTCTTTCTCCTACAAAGCCCCTCGGCTCTGGAACAATCTTCCAGCTAGTGTCCGGGACGCAGACACAGTCACTATGTTTAAGTCTAGGCTCAAAACACACTTGTTCAGTTTAGCCTTTGGCAACTAACCTCTGTCTAGTTTAAGGTTGTCATTTCAGGAACTCATGGACATGGGGAATCAGGGTAAACGCGGATGATGTGCTCACAATTTCTCTTTTTTGGAGCTGAAAGACGTCCTTGCCTGAGCTCCTTCTGGTTTCCCTCCTCCCAGTCTGTTACAGTCAGATCCGTCACATGCTCTTTTTCTCTGCTGCACTCAACTAAACTAACCGCTTCCCTTTACTGTTTTCTGAGAAAATGGTGGCCCACTGATGGAAGATTGTTTGCTGGATTCTCCTGCGGCCCAGACCAGACCAGACCAGCTGCTCACCTCCATCTACTGCTGCCAGCCTCTGACCACTCACCATGATCAACTACACTGAAGTAGAAATGGACTCAGATTAGCAACATTGACTGATTCTTCCAAATCTGATGCACTATTATTATGCCCCAAGATTGATGTCACTATTATGATTATTATCATTATTATTATTATTATGTAGCATAATGACAATTCATTGGTGATCATTTAAAATTCAATCTATAGTTTGATCAGAGGAGGATGGGTCTCCTTTGTGAGTCTTGGTTCCTCCCAAGGTTTCTTCCTCCAGCCTTGAGGGAGTTTTTCCTTGGCAGTGTCGCCTTCCGCTTGCTCGCATTGGGCTTTGTTTTAAATGTTCTGTTCTGAAACTGTGAAGCTGCTTTGTGACAACGTCAGTTGTAAAAGGCGCTATACAAATAAAGTTGATGTTTGGATGTCTTTTCAACTTTAATCCAGAGTTTATTGGATGACATTTATGTACGTGATTTCCACATTGAAATAACGGCTTTAAAAGGACGTCTTTAATGTGACTTAGTTAGTCGTCTTTTCAACGTCAGTGTTTCATTTTCATTTTCAACCTTAAAAAAACGTTGATTAGACCACAGTCAAGTACATTATTTCAACATTGAATCAACGGCTAAATGTTTACTGGGATTGCAGTTAGCACACTACACTGATCAGAGAATTTTATTAAACACATATGGAAACATTCAGTGTCATGCTGAAGGGAGGAGATTGTTATTTAAGTTTAAGTGAAGACGACTGGACTGGAACGACAGCTCTAAAATGAATGAACTCTGAGTGAGAAACCGGAAGGTGGCAGAAGAGAACTGATGTAAAAACACAGAAGAAGAAGACGATGAAGCTACGCACTCTTTTCAGTGACCGCGGCACGCGAGCAGCTCTCACCAGCCTCAGGGAACAGCTTCATCCCATAAATATGTCAATTTAACCTTCTATTTTTGGATACATATGTATTTTGGTATCGCCCAAATGTAGTCAACATCGTTAATGTTATGTACGTTATTCTATCAACTGCTATATGGTACATACGTAATATTGAACCGTTTTTTTTTTTTGTTTGTTTGTTTTTTTTCCAAATGACAAACTTTAGCTAACCTGTTTAACTCTAGCTAGCTCTTTTTTCCCCTCTGACATAGAAAACATTTAAATGACATGACAATCGCTCATACATGAGTATTTTAATTTGAGTAATTATGTGGTTTGATGGCGAATTTTACAAGACGATGTGAGCATTTTTTATGTCACAGAACCGCTTCCCTCAGTATAAGAAATAAAATAAGAAATAAAACTGCTTAAACACATTAAGAAGACATAAAGTAGTAGCTACGTGGGTTAAAATACATTCTCAATCTCAGTGCTGGTTTTTTGGTGTAAAGTAATATTTTGAATATATAATTTCACATACACTCATTTTTTGTTAGTGAGTAGCAGTGAGTTTTGGCTGGTGATTAATGGGTTGCAGAAGGTTATATGAAAGCTATAGAAGCTTATTTACTGAGAGAAAAAAATAAACAAAAGCACGTGAAGTAGTTTATTTTTGGAGCTGTGAAGTTAGTACATTTTTTTCAAAATTAACTATGAACATGAACTAATTCATTTTCTTTATGTAATTATGTAAAGATGGACTGTAGTAAAAAAAAATGAGTAGGGCAGTGAAAAATGGTGGGCAGGGAGAAAAGCAAATAGGAGGTTAATTTAAGTTATTTAGATGAGATCTTTAGCATCAGTTGTAGCATAATCGTTTGTACTATAACCTCATAATCTTTTACATTTGAAGTTCTGTAGTTAATGAATTTGCATGCATAAGCAGTTTACAGTTACTCAGGAACAAGGCGTACAAAACTCAAAGAGCACGCACAGAACTCGTGCAGCTGGCGCACAAAACTCAGAGAGCATGCGCTGAACTCAGCGCTCACGCACAAAGTCATGGAGCACAAATGTCAGAGCTGGATTTTTTGTTTGCAAGTTATAAGTTTTACATTTGAGATGAATTTTTTTTGTGCATTCTTTTTGGCACAAATCAGATTCCATACAGGATTCACTAAAAATAATCAACAAGTTTGCGTCACCATTTGGAATGCTGCGGATGCTTTGAGAATTAAGAATAGGCTTGCGCAACATTTTGAAAGATTCCGGATGCGCTAAAAAAAAAAAAAAAACATCTAGCAAGGTAGAGGTAGAAGTCTGAGACGGTCAAAAATTTAGTATAAAAAAAAAAACACAAAGGGGTACCCTTTATTATTTTTTTTTTGGGGTGAAAACTGTGACCTCCTCAGATCTTCTCCAAACCCACACCGTGTGTCAGGGAAGTCCTGACAAAGACAGTGGTGTGGTTATTTTCGCTCTACCATATCCCAAAGCTGAGATATGGAGACCTCTTCTAGTCCATAAAATGTATAACTGTATATATCAAGATGGGATTCCTATTTCCAGTCAAGCTAGGTAAACACATGAGTAGAGGGTAACCTTTAAGTTTTACGTTTGATGTTAATTTTTTTTTGTGCGATTCTTTTTGGCACCAATCAGGTTCCATACAGGATTCGCTAAAAATAAACAAGCTTGCGTCACCACTTGGATCGCTCCGGTTGCTACGAGAATTGAGAATAGTCTCGTGCAGCTTTTTGGAACCTTCAGCACATGCTAAAAATAAACAGCATGCTCACGTCATCATTTGGAACGCTCCGGTTTCTACAAGAATTAAGAACAGGTTTTGCAGCTTTTTGGAATCTTCAGGATGCGCTAAAAATAAACAGTAGGCTCACGCCACCCTTTTTAACGCTCCGGTTGCTACGAGAATTAAGAATTGGCTCTCGCAGCATTTTGGAATGTTACAGATGTGCTAAAAAAAAATAAAGATTAGGCTCACGCCTCTTTTGTAAATGCTCCATGTGCTGAGTGAAGTATAGAATAGGCTTGCACAGCTTTTTGGAACCTTCAGGATTCCAAGGATTATGGAATCAGATTTGTGCCAAATATGAAACGCTCCATGGCTTTAGTGTGTGAGTTCTGAGTTCTGCGTGTGCTCTCTGAGTTTTGTGCACAAGCAGCACGAGTTCTGTGCACGAGCTCTCTGAGTTTTGTACACTGGATCCTTGAGTTTTGCAAGCAGTTTTGGCAAAAAGCTCTCGTGTGGGCGGGTTTTCTCAGGGGTACCTTCCCATTGGCTAATGAGTTTTTGAGTGACAACTCAGTGCCCAAGGCATTTTGGACTACACATGCGTACACCTACTTGCAGCTCAGCAGCGGAGAGACAGGAAAGATTTTAACATTAAAGAGTGAACAACTTTACACACACAAATTCTCTTTGTACTTTACTGTTTTAAAACGATGAAATACCTGCAAACTTCGACAATCAATGCAGATATTGAGGTAATGTTCTGTCTAAAACAAAGCATTAAAGATTTTACTGTGAGTACAAACCTGTTTGTCCCTCATTACCAGATACTGATCTGAGGTAAATGCACACCGAGGTCTGTTTACTCAGGATGAACCAGAATAAATGAGCACTTATTTGTTTATTTGTAAATTATTATTCATGAGTGCTTGAGCCCCTGTTCAGAAACCTATTGTGTACTAACATAGTGGTTCTTCGCTTTTCCATAATCACTGTTAGATGGTTTAAATGCCCAAATTTTATTTTGAAGATCACAGTTTTGAACAAATGGCATATGTGCATTTTGTTACAGGAGGTCTCAGAGAAAAGAGAAACATCACAGACAAGAGTGTTCCTGCTCCTTTAATGAATACAAATTTGCTTAATATCTAGCTCACACATTACTTCCTGGAAAACACCAGATGTAAAGTTTGAACCACAATCTGATTGAATCTCACGAGGCAGCCCACACCGAGAAAAGAACTGAAACAAACACTCAATTATAGTTCTTGCCTTAATGTTTCTCGAGGGTACAGCCTCCGGAAATCTATTACACACATCCAATATTGTGAACAGATACTTATAACCCTTTTTTGTCTTGTGCAAAGGTCCAACACAATCTATCGTCACTCGCAAAAATGGAGAGTACACAATGGTGCACAAGGCACTTTCTGATTTGGCTTACCGGCTAGCTGACAAGCATGACATGTCCGACAGTAGGAGATTACATCTCGATGCATCTTCGGCCAATAAAAATAACGCAAGACTCTCTCTTGGGCTTTACGAATACCCACATGCCCTGCCATGGGTGCTTCATGTGCCAAGCGCAACACTTTCAACCTAAAACTCTTCAGCAACACAATCTGCTCCACAACACTCCAATCTTCAACAGCAGGATGATAAGGAGGCCTCCACTTCCGCATAAGCACTCCCTGATGCATATAGAAGACCTCTGCCGACTCCTCTGTCTCCTCCCGTGTACCAGCCCCCTTACACAATGAGGCCAACTCAGGGTCCTCCTTGAGCTCCTTGATTAAGGTTTCCCTATTAAACTGAGCTGCATCTGATTAACCTAGTTTTCCAAAGAAGGTATCTCCAAGCTCAAATGCTGCCTCCTCCAGCCCTCTCTGTGGAACCACCCCCTTGGGGCGAGACTGGGCACGGGTAACGACACAGGTTGAAAACACCTCAGGATACTCCCTGGCCAAAGCCTCTGTTTCTGGTACCTCACATGGCATGTGACTAATTAAAGGGGTTACCGAAACTTGAACCCCAGCAAGATCATTCCCCAATAGCATAGAAACTCCAGGGACTGGTAATGATGGCACTACTGCTACATTAACATAGCCATTTACCAAGTTAGAGGTTAGGTACACTTTATGCAATGGCATGGCACCAAACAAACTTCCCACACCCTGAAGCAACACTGAAGAGTCATTGAAACTGGCTAATCACGAACCCCTTGTAACAACAAGGACTGAACTGCACCAGTGTCCCTGAAAATTTTAATTTTGGTTTCTGGCTCCCCAGAACCAATGGACACTGTACAGCAGGAGACAAACCCATCATACAGAGAGGGGGTTATTTCAGACTCAGGATCCACACAACTAATAGTCCTCTCTGAACCAACTACCAATGCCACAGATTTTGAAGAGTCAGTATAAGACCCACGTCTGCACTTCTGCAGAACTGGACAACCTGATTTTATATGGCCAGGTTTTCTACAATAATGGCAGATTATTTCTCCCGAGGGAGTAGAATTTACAGGTTTTTGAAGTTGACTATGAGGTTTAGAGCCAGATGGCCCTTCCCTATGACTTTTAGTCTCTGCTGATTTAACCTCTATATTAGCCTTTCTCCAACCACTGATCTCTCTTTCACTCTCGACTCCTTATGGGTAAATTCGTAAGTATCTGCCATCATAGCAGCCTTTTTAACTTCAGTCGCCCCATGCTCCTGAATGTACACTTCCTAAAGAACAGGTAGACTATTTTTAAACTGTTCCATAAGAACAAGCTGTTTTAAATCTGCAAAAGTATAAACTTCACATGCTTTCGTTCAAACACTGCCTCCTGCTGCCTAGCTACATCCAAATAGGTTTCCGCTAGCTTACGTCTAAGAGAACGGAATTTGTGCCTGTAAGTTTCTGGCACAACTTCATAGGCATTCTTCACTGCCGTTTTCACCGTGTCATACTCCATGGAGTGTGCAGAATTCAAAGCTGCATAAGCCTCCCGAGCTTTCCCCTACAGGACACTCTGAACCAAAACGGTCCAACAATTCTCCAGCCAAGCTAATTCCGTGGCTATATTCTCAAAGGCATCAAAAAACACATCTACCTCGTCTTCCTGAAATTTTGGCATTAGATGTAGACATTTGGATACATCAAACCGAGTCTCATGTCTGCGCTGTTGTTGACTCTCCATCTGCGAGAGTTTAACCTTCTCCAACTCAATCTTAGCTAACTCCAGCTCCCGCAAACTATCCTTCTCCTTCTCTCGCCTACCCTTCTCTGCTTGTTCCCTAGCCAATCTTGCCTCAATGATGGAGTCACTCAAACCTAGGGACTGAGCAAGGATCTACTATCTTAATTTTATTCAACTCTGAATCTACCTCAATCTCATAATATTCAGCAAGCTGGAGCAACTGAGGCTTCTTTAATTTTATCCAGTCCGTTGTCTGCAGATGGGCTTGGATAAAACTTTCCGGATCAAACTGAGACATTTTTGGGAAAAAATTAAAAAAATACCAAAAGCCCCCCAGCCGAAATGAGGACAGACCAGAGACCCCTAACTCTAAGGCTACTAAAATTCAAACACCAAGAGGTAACCTATATTCCCCTATTGGCCTAAAATCCCTAAGTACCACCAAAGTATGACTACAAAACTAAAAGTACTTGACAATTTTGGCCACCTTACCTCAAGTCCTCTCATAGGACTTCTGAAAGAACACATACAACTCAAGAAGCCCCAAGTAGGCCACAATTTCCAACAGGTATTTTTGAGTCAAATCAACACCACCAAATCAGATTTCCTGAGAACTCAACCAAACATACCCAATTACCAAAGGTCTAGACTGTATACAATCAAGCAACTCTGCAATCCAATACCCACCTTAGCAAACAGCTAACCTCAACAGAGCACAAAACTATCAAGTTACAATCACACAGCCAACAATTAGATCACGAAAATAAGGTGTTGAAATCTATTGTGATGAAATGAGAACTTGGGAGGGTTCACTCTTCTTACCTAAAGATCCTCGAAGAACCCAAGCGCTGACTCCATGGTCGACCAGCCCAAGCATGTAGAGATTATTCAAAAGGGTAGGTAGTAATCTGGAGGTGCAACAGTTTCCAGAGTGTTAGAGAAAAATCAGCGCCAAAACTTCCACCATCTTATATATATCCAAAACGACGCTCCGGTATCTGGCCTCCAAAACCAGAGGTCCTCCCCTTTAAAGGCTCCACTTCAAGATCTCAAGAAAAGTAAGACCCCCCCCCAGTGGCTGGAGTGTGTATTGTGGGAGTCAAGTGTCTATCCCAGTGCACCTAGTTTATAAGAATCTATATTCAACACCATTAACTCTATTGAGAGAAAATCCCAGTTACGAAAATAATCACACCCCTGTGTAAGTCAAGGCCTCCTTAATCAACAACATTTTTATTTTGTCAATAAGGTCCATACCACACTTCTGACATATTTCATAAAATATCACCATTTAATATTCTAAACATGTACATAAACAAATGCATACATTTTCAAATGACCTTGCCTTTTCCCCACAGATATCAAATAGAAATCAGAAGAATATCTATTAAACATACCTGAAAACCTGATTTTGGTGGCCTTAAAAGTACACTTACCCTATAATATAGCGTGATTCATATATCAAAGTATATGATCACATTCTAAAGTTGTCATATTGAGAAACAATGATAGAAACATTTTACTTCTCAACCTCAAGTAGACTGTAAGTAATTATTCAAATTTCAAAATTTAACGACCTGGCTATTAGCTCAGACATTACATAATGTGGGTTAAAGGCTAACTAGAACACTTGCTATTCATCATAATGACACGTTGGCTAGCTGCAGCAAACATTAGAAAAGTAAGCCTAATGCAATAAAAAGTTTTGATGACTTTGTTCACTTGAGATGGCTAAAGAAAAAAACACAAACTTCAAACAAAATGACTGTTACCAACCTGACATGGCGCGCGCTCCTCTGCTCTTTGGGGCTTGAAAACTCCAGAATCCGATAGCTGCTAATCACAACGTATTAGTTGACTGCACAAACTTCTTGTCACACAGCCCACAACACCAACTCACGTTTTTCAGAACAAATTCAAAAAAGCCACACCGAATTTCAGCTGTCTAAAATGCTTCATGAAGGCTGTGGTAAATTCAAAGACTGCCCATTACCACTGCTGCAATGCCCATTATCACAAGTGTCTGTGGTGCTGCATCAGCATTCATCTTCCATCAGTTCAACAATTTTTTTCCCCTCGTGTAAGACACCTCTGTGTTGATATCTTATGTGGAAAAAAAAAAAATAAATACACACACACACACATTATATTAATTAATTATATTCTTATTGAAAGATGATACAGTAAACATATTAAAAATATTTCAGTGCAAATTTTCTGGTTCAACTTACAATGAACACTAATTATACAACTTTGCTATAAAAACTTTATCATGGAGGTAGTTTAGACCAGTTCTAAAAAAAATATCACTCAACACTAAACACACCCTTGTATTTACAGAAACTTTGAAAAAGCTAAACTTTTTAAGAAATATAATTCTGTTTAAAAATTTCTACAAAAAACAATAAACAAATTTCTTAAAATTGTGTTATTTGTGTTTGGTAGATTATTTCCTGGTTGTAACAATGCTTCTGGGCAATAAATCTTATACAGTTGGAAAGCCTGTTAAATGATGCCACATTTACCTTTTAAAGAGGCGCAACCCACATTCTCAGCTCTACTGCTCATCCCACAAATGCATGTTCCTTACAAATGTGGCACCGTTTAAAGGGGAAATTAACAGGCTTTCCAACGGTATGAGATAAACTGCCAAGAAGCATTGTTACAACAAGAAAAAAATAATCTACCAAACACAAATTTCCTTACTTTTTATGCCAAGTTCATTTTTATAAGATACTCTTTGCAGTTATTTGACATTATTTCATTTGCATTTTGCCAGTCTTTGCTTTCATTATTGTTTTTATGGATTTTGCTGATAAGGTCTTTTGCTTCTGGAATCTCTCTAGAGTCTGCTTCGTGGTTTGCTTGAGTTTTGACAGAAGTTTCAAGGGTGGGTGGGTCTTAGAAGACTACATTCACCGTGAATCTCCTTTGGTCATCGATTTTGGACTTACAGGTGCTCTGAAACCTCCTCTGGGACCTAGCCATGCCCACCCCACCCCTAAATGGGACAAGCTTTTTTCCCCATACACAGCATCAGGTTAATTATCACTGTTCTGTATTAACCCTGTCATACTACCATAGCTACAGCTTTTTTAGTTAGCTTTCTAGTAACCGCCAACGCGCTGTCTGCCGCTGGGTTCTCTTGCCTGACCCGTGGAAGCTTTTTTCGCAGGACAAATTTGCCCGTTCTTTACCATGACCCTACTAACCTCTGTATTTTTTTGTTCCCTTTGTCTGGTTTTCTTTCTCCTGTCTCTCTCTCATGCTTTGAGCTGTCCTGCTGCTCTCCAGGTGTTGCCCTGATCCAGCCCCTGTGTATCCTGTACAAGATCCTGGCCTTGTCTCATCTACACTATCATGCTTGGCCATGCTGTTTTACCTCAGATTAACTCTGCACCTACTTTTAACTCACACAGAATCCCTGATCACCTTCTCCTTCCTCAGACTCATACATCACTAATGTACTACATTTACATTACATCATCTGTCACCATTTCACTTTTACTTCTGTTCTGTTCTCTGTTGTGTCTCCGGTGTCGACCCGAGGAGGATGGGTTCCCCGTATGAGTCTTGGTTCCTTCCAAGGTTTCTTCCTCATGTGCTGAGGGAGATTTTCCTTGCCACTGTTGCCCCTGGCTTGCTCATAGGAGGCTTGGACCCGGATCTCTGTAAAGCTGCTTTGTGACGACTTTTTGTTGTGAAAAGCGCTATATAAATACAATTTGATTTGAATTAAATTTTAGTATTAAATAGCTGTTACAAACATTATAATAAATAGCTGAATGGTCTGAAGATATTGCAGATGCTCATATTTCTTCCCTATGTGTTTTTTCTCCATTCAGTTTACTAGAATTTTAAAAGGCTTATATAAGTGATTTGTGCAAAATATTTATGGTCTTGCTTAATGTAATTATTATACTGTCTAGATAAAGTTTTATACAATTTCTTGTGTTGTCAAATATGCATTTTTTCAACACACTATATATAGCAGGAAGTTAAAAAAAAACCAGAAGTTTAAAAAAGTGCAGGAACATATGTTTGCAATCTGGAATAAATAATACAAAACATAAATTAATTGTTATACTGACACAATTCCCAAAGTTTAAAGTCTGCATATTAAATACCAAACACAATGTTATTTTCAAAACACACACAGTGTATATATATACATATATTATATATATATATATATATATATATATATATATATATATATATATATATATATATATATATATATATATATATGCCATAGCAAAACTAGCACTAAATGTTAATCCATATTTACAAGCACAATACTGGAGTTTTCTGTTCTTTTTTAAATGCTGAAGCAGTTACTTTTTGTTCTTGTTTCATCAGAAAATAACTGTCACTCTGTTTAAGGTGGAACAGGAGAAATTTTAACTGGATGCTAGCTAACATTAGCAGACGCTAACATACAAATATACTGTAAAAAACATAATAATAAAATAACAATTAAAATTTAAGCAGTACATTTCTTCGTAGATGTCTTTCAGTAACTGTAAAACATTTATTTAAATTATTTGCAATTTGCTAAGACACATGGAAGACCTTTACATCCTGAGGTAGTGATAGCTTACAACCCGGTCTCACACCTACTCGTGATATAGTCACATATATAGGAGACTGCAATTCATGCTGAAAATATGCGATATGTCATGAATTGTAGATTACTATATCACGAGTAGGTGTGAGACCGGGCTGTAGCTTAACATTACTGGCTGATGTAACTTTGCTAACTGACAAAGCAACACATTTATGATTAAAACCAATATTTAACAAAAAATATATTCATTAAGCACATGTAAAATGTTGTATTCTAATCAAATGATATTTAAAAGAGACCGTAGCAAACTGGCTTCAATGGGAAAGCTCCATGGCTGGCGTTGCCAGCTCCCGCACGAGTTATGCACAGGGGCCATGTCTTCATTAATTCAGACTTATTATCCTGGATTTAAGTCCTTTATAGAGTATTTAATTATTTTTTTATAACGTCTCTTCCTTACACATGTAAACAATCGTACACACAAAAAAACGTGTGTATTTGTATAACTAAAAATGTGAGTCTGTAAACAAGTTTTAGTCCCCACACCGAGATTATATCCATCTACACACAGACAAAGAGAGAGTCCACCAGTTTCGCTACACTACACTTTGTTTGGGTTTTTATGTACTGTTTCTAATTCTATATTTTTGTTGTGATATCAGTTATAATTGAATATGTATTTTGTCTCGTTCACCAGTGATATTTTTCAGTTACTGTAGTTAAAACAGCATTTAACTAATCCATACGGGCCTACTTACATATTCATGATAGGATTTACATCACACACTGTAGCTGACACGAAACATAAATCCTTTGTGAACGTAGTCCCTACGTTTCATCTGAATTATTCATAACATAGTGAGCGAAGCACTGACCTATGGCTACGTTGAGCCCTACGTGAGCAGTGTGAAGACAGCAATATTAGTAAGCTGATCCCCATAGCAACTGGAAGTTAATTTTTCACAATAAAAAACCTCTGGTGTTTAGTACCTTAAAATTTGTAAACATGCATAATATTATATAACTTCATTCATAACATGCTCTAAAGCTTTTCATAATTTTATATCAAACAAACATCACTATTCTCTCACACTATGTGTGACACATACTGAGATTTGACATTGATAAATTATGTGCATTCTTTTAATAGCATACTGCTAAACAATACAGTGTCAATACAAACCCATGGTGAAATTAACTTTCCAGATCCTCCTCTTTCTGTAAACATGTATATGTTAAAATATACATTAAATTACTTATGTTTTATTTAATTATGTGTATCTACTTCTATATATACATTAAGAGAGGATAAATCTCCTTCAAAATGAAATTGAACAAAAAATTCTAAATTATAAAAGGGCTTTTTCAGCAGTTCAGTGGTGGTTGAAATGAGGGGTTTATATATATATATATATATATATATATATATATATATATATATGTGTGTGTGTGTGTGCGTGCGTGCTTTTAAACGTATTTATATATGTATAATGTTTATACAAAATCTCATAAAAAAACATGGTCAAATCCAACACGCTTAGAGACCAACGGCATTCCATACACCTGGACCCCCATGACTACTGACGAAGAACACTCCCAGCTCTGTTTTCTGACTGTGACTCTGAGCCGAGTGTAGTCAATTCACAAAAAAACATTATAAGAACGCAGTACCAAAGCATGGCCCACTGAATTTACTGCTGAAAAAAGATCTTTTTTAATTCAGATTTTTTTTGTTCAATTTAATTTTGAAGGAGATTTATCCTCTCTTAACATATATAAGTATATACACATAATTAAATAACACATGAGTAAATTAATGTATATTTAAACATAGTATACATGTTTACAGAAAGAGGAGGATCTGGAAAGTTAATTTCACTATGGGTTTGTATTGACACCGTATTGTTTAGCAGTATGCTATTAAAATAATGCACATAATTAATCAATGTGAATGAATTACGCCTCAGTATGTGTCACACACATATGAATAGTGAATAGTGATGTTTGTTTGTTATAAAATTATGGAAAGCTTTAGAGCATGTTATGAATGAAGTTATATAATAATATGCATGTTTACAAATTTTAAGGTACTAAACACCAGTTTTTTTATTGTGAAACATAAACTTCCAGTTGCTATGGGGATCAGCTTACTAATATTGCTGTCTTCACACTGCTCATGTAGGGCTCAACGTAGCCACAGGTCAGTGCTTAGCTCACTATGTTATGAATAATTCAGATGAAACGTAGGGACTACGTTCACAAAGGATTTATGTTTCGTGTCAGCTACAGGGTGTGATGTAAATCCTATCATGAATATGTAAGTACGCCCGGATTTGAGGCCTCCCATTGGCAAAAACCTTAAGAAGCGTGTAAACGTGTCAATTTTGGTCACGTTATCACGACAAAATTTTACGTGTCAACACGCAAATTTTTAATAACGTGTTAACGAGCATGTGTTCACACGTTTAGAGCCCAACGCTGTTCTATAAGAGACCAACGCCATTCCATACACCTGGACCCCCATGACTGCTGACGAAGTGACACTGAGCCTGCTGTGGGCCAGCGCTGTTTTCTGACTCTGACTCTGAGTGTAGTCAATTCACAAAAAAACATTATAAGAACACAGTACCAAAGCATGTCTCAATGTTGCATGTAGGTATTTTAGTATTGAATTCCTCTGTTTTTTTGTTTTTTTTTTCATTTGTTTTAAATTATGCTTCAAAGGAATACATCTACAAATGAGTATGTGCAAGTGTGTAAAGCTCTGATATTTAAGTACCCTTTTCTGAAGGAAAATGAGTAAGATAGGGATATCCAAACTCAGATATTTCTGTAATGGTAATTTTTATATGTCTCTGTTGAAAGAACTTGTCTGCTTGTTTGTCTGTATGTTAATTTCTAATCATCAACAGAACTCACAAACTAAGTGTATGTCAGGTCAGCTCGAGGTCAATGCTTTATTAGAACAAACCACATCTTGTATATCAAACTGAGATGTCTCTAAGGAAACTAAGCTTGCAGAAACATCGAGTGATTATCTTATGGTTATGACGTATAAACTACCTATATAAATATCTCTGTGAAAACATCTTCTTTGTCCACATTCACATAGTACTCTCTGCTATTGTATGTTGACCACCTTAAGGTTAAATAAACTACTTTCTGATTCCAAATGCTCTGTTAGATTTCAATTCTTAATACTTGTCCTTATTTTCTCCATCACAATTTCAAAAAATACATATCAAATTCAAATGTGTACGCAGTACACATTTTAAAATGCTTGTGACAATGATACATGTGTACGTTGAACGTTTTCAAATCTATGCCTTCTTTTTTTGTACAAGACTCTGTATAATCAGTAATGTTGGAATTGAAATGTCCAAAATTGGAATAATCTGAAATATTTAACATGGAAAAGGTTAAGTACTAGCTGCCCGAGTACCATTTTCAAATGACCAATCATATGTTGCATTAACTTAATAAAAAATAAATAAAAACTACACTGACATACTCCCATCTGGCCACAAATGGGAGTATGTGTCCACAATTCCATTTAGACCTAACAGGTGGTGGTGGGGTCTTAGTTCCGAAAGGCCATTTAATCGAGAAAATAGCAGTTGCTTACCTCTTCGTAGTACCACACCATCCCAATCCACATATATGATACGCTGCTTGGTGGACCTTATCGGCCTAGCGCGCAGCGGCCCCTAGACGATTTTTTTTGCAGAGCCCGGGGTCGAGTCCTGGGCACACGTGGTGGGAGCTAAAAATCCTCAAAGTTTCGGCCTTTTACCCGCAATTTTGCATCAATCCACCAGGTGGCTCCCGGAACGTCCCGATTCCAATATATTCCATTACATTCCATTACAGGCAAATATATTGGGATTGGGATGGCGTATAAATATATATCATTCGTTGAAGTGTTTTGTAATGTTTTTAATACTTTTAACATACCCAACATCCATAGACATTAACATTTTAAAGTGTTGGCTACTTTGATAAGGCAACACAAAAGTCCTTTCACAAAGTTTCCAACTATCTTTGATATATTTATAATGCCAGTAAACCAACAAACACGTAACCACAGTGAGCCAGCCTGCCCTTCTGAAACTCTTGTCCGAACGCCTTACTTTAAGATTTTCAAGTTAGCTAATGTTACTGCTGCATTACTTAAGGTGGAAGCGAAAAATGTAAAAGCTTCTGAGCGAACACCAGTCAGAATCCGAATGTTAAACAATACACCTGCATATAGTCAGCACAAAAAGATTGCTCACACATTAAAATCATGCCCAAGACAATGGAACGACGACGTTCAGAAGTAAGTTATAATCCAGCGTCAGGTAATTTAATGTGGAAGCGAAGAGTTGCAATACAACATTGAGCTTCTGGGCAACCTCAATGTTAAGAATCAGTAGTTTAAATTATACAAGCACATACAGGTGCTGGTCATAAAATTTGAATGTATGCAAGACATGGGTTTCATCTGTCATATTCCTTATGCCAAGCCACTCTTGAACAAGAGACAGCGTCAGGAAAAAGGACTGGACTGCTCCTGAGTGGTCCAAAGTTATGTTCCCTGATTAAAGTAAATTAGATTAGATTAGATTCAACTTCATTGTCATTGTGCAGAGTACAATACAGGGCCAATGAAATGTAGTTAGCATCTAACCAGAAGTGCAATATATAACATTATTTACATAATTTACATAAAGTGCAGTAGTGATATTATAGTGATTTTCGTGCCCTGCCCAGGCAGCGTTTATGGTAGATGTCCTCGAAGGAACTTGAAACTGGACACCTCATCCACTGCAGTTCCGGTGATGTAAATGGGGGCGTGAGCTTGATTCCTAGTCCGTCTGAAGTCCATGATGATCTCCTTTGTTTTGAGCGTGTTTAGTACCAGGTTATTGTTTTGGCACCACAAGGACAGATGCTGTACTTCATCCCGGTAGGGCGTTTCATTATTGTCTGTAATCAAGCCTATCACCATGGTGTCATCTGCGAATTTGACTACGGTGTTTGAACCATAGGCAGGTACACAGTCATGGGTGAAGAGAGAGTACAGAATCGGGCTAAGAACACAACCTTGTGGAATGCCAGTGTTCAAGGTGATGGTTGATGAATGAAGTTTGCCTAATCTAACAGATTGAGGTCTGTTAGACAGGAAGTCTAAAATCCAGTGGCAGAGTGATGTGCTGATACCCAGATGGTTGAGTTTGGATATCAGCATAGACGGAATTGTTCTGTTGAATGCAGAACTAAAATCGATTAACAGCATACTCACCTATGAGTTTTGACAGTCAAGTTGGGTTAGTGCAGTGGGTAGTGCTGTTGAGATAGCGTCCTCGGTGGATCTGTTGCTATGATAAGCAAACTGGTGTGGGTCCAGCGTAGCAGGCAGGCAGGATTTCAAGTGAGAAATAACTAGTCTTTTAAAGCACTTGGAAATTATTGGGGTGAGTGCTACAGGTCACAAGTCATTAAAGTCTGAAGCAGTAGAATGCTTAGGCACAGGCACAATAATGGCTGACTTAAAGATAGATGGTACAGCTGCCTGGGCAAGCGAAACATTAAAGATGTGAGAGAAGACACCCGCAAGTTCCACAGCACAAGCTCTTAGCACACGGCCAGGTACACCATCAGGGCCAGCTGCCTTCCGTGCATTCACTCTGCTCAGCATGCGACTGATGTCCAAAGTGGAAAGTACAAGTGGGTTGTCGTCGGTGGAGGATCGTTTATTGAAGATATCAATATCATCTGGTCAAAACGAGTGTAAAAGTTGTTCAGCTCATCAGGGAGTCAAGCACTGTTGGTACATGGAACAAAGCTAGTTGGTTTATAGTCAGTCAGGGTGTTGTTCCCTACCACATACGCCGAGGGTCAGAGGAGGTAAAGTGCTCCTCAATCCGGCGTTTGTAGCAGTGCTTGGCTATAGCTATTAGTCTCTTCGTATTGCCAGGAACTCCAGTGGGCGGTACAAAGGACGCTCGTACCCTGAGCGCTTCTATGCTGAGGGATGCCATGGTAAGAAATCTCAGACCACCAGTCTTGTTTTTTGCCCTTCTTTTGTACGCATTAGGTTTTTTCATTTATGTGCATCTGCTTTTGTTTTTTTTGTGAATCAGGACCGGCGTTTGTAGCAGTGCTTGGCTATAGCTATTCCTCTCCTCAGGTTAGCTCTGACCAAGCTGTATGCTTCCCGGCATCCTGATCTGAAGGCAGCATCTCTGGCTTTGAGCAGATTGCGAACCTCTCTGTTCATCCAGGGCTTCTGATTAGGGAATGTTAATTATTATGGCAAACTTAAAATTAATGATTAAGTATCACCAGGAAGGAAGATCGACACTCAAAGAATTCTTTGAGGAGAAGAGAGGAATAAGACAGACAGTCAAAGATTGCGTGAATCCGGTGTTTGTGCAGTGAATGTTAATTTCCAAAAGTGTCTGTCTGTCGTAGCTGTAGTTCGCATAAGTTATTTGCGCAAGAAAACTGGAGATAGCTAAGTACAGAAGTATAACATCACTAAAACTGGTAAGACGCTGAGCCTCGCAGTGTGATCGCGATGCCATCTTGGTCCTGGAAGACCAAGGACCATTTCCTATAGAAATCAAGGTCCCAGAATCTGGAGGAAGAGAGGAGAGGCACGGAATCCACATTGTTCGAGGTACCCTGTAAAGTTTCCACAGTCAGTGGCGGTTTGGTGTCCCATGTCATCTGCTGGTGTGGGTCCACTTTATTTTCTGAGGTCCAAGGTCAACGCAGCCGCCTACCAGGGAGATTTAGATTACTTTATGCTTCCTTATGCTTCCAAGTGAGGTGGGTTAGTGCAGTGTGTAGTGCTGTTGAGATAGCGTCCTCGGTGGATCTGTTGCAACGATAAGCAAACTGGTGTGGGTCCAGCGTAGCAGGCAGGCAGGATTTCAAGTGAGAAAGAACTAGTCTTTTAAAGCACTTGGAAATTATTGGGGTGAGTGCTACAGGTCGAAAGTCATTAAAGTCTGAAGCAGTAGAATGCTTAGGCACAGGCACAATAATGGCTGACTTAAAGATAGATGGTACAGCTGCCTGGGCAAGCGAAACATTAAAGATGTGAGCGAAGACACCCGCAAGTTCCACAGCACAAGCTCTTAGCACACGGCCAGGTACACCATCAGGGCAAGCTGCCTTCCGTGCATTCACTCTGCTCAGCATGCGACTGACGTCCGAAGTAGAAAGTACAAGTGGGTTGTCGTCGGTGGAGGATCGTTTATTGAAGATATCAATATCATCTGGTCGAAACGAGTGTAAAAGTTGTTCAGCTCATCAGGGAGTCAAGCACTGTTGGTACATGGAACAAAGCTAGTTGGTTTATAGTCAGTCAGGGTGTTGTTCCCTACCACATACGCCGAGGGTCAGAGGAGGTAAAGTGCTCCTCAATGCGGCGTTTGTAGCAGTGTTTGGCTATAGCTATTAGTCTCTTCGTATTGCCAGGAACTCCAGTGGGCGGTACAAAGGACGCTCGTACCCTGAGCGCTTCTATGCTGAGGGATGCCATGGTAAGAAATCTCAGACCACCAGTCTTGTTTTTTGCCCTTCTTTTGTACGCATTAGGTTTTTTCATTTATGTGCATCTGCTTTTGTTTTTTTTGTGAATCAGGACCGGCGTTTGTAGCAGTGCTTGGCTATAGCTATTCCTCTCCTCAGGTTAGCTCTGACCAAGCTGTATGCTTCCCGGCATCCTGATCTGAAGGCAGCATCTCTGGCTTTGAGCAGAGTGCGAACCTCTCTGTTAATCCAGGGCTTCTGATTAGGGAATGTTAATTATTATGGCAAACTTAAAATTAATGATTAAGTATCACCAGGAAGGAAGATCGACGCTCAAAGAATTCTTTGAGGAGAAGAGAGGAATAAGACAGACAGTCAAAGATTGCGTGAATCCGGTGTTTGTGCAGTGAATGTTAATTTCCAAAAGTGTCTGTCTCTCGTAGCTGTAGTTCGCAAGAGTTATTTGCGCAAGAAAACTGGAGATAGCTAAGTACAGAAGTATAACATCACTAAAACTGGTAAGACGCTGAGCCTCGCAGTGTGATCGCGATGCCATCTTGGTCCTGGGAGACCAAGGACCATTTCCTATAGAAATCAAGGTCCCAGAATCTGGAGGAAGAGAGGAGAGGCACGGAATCCACATTGTTCGAGGTACCCTGTAAAGTTTCCACAGTCAGTGGCAGTTTGGTGTCCCATGTCATCTGCTGGTGTGGGTCCACTTTATTTTCTGAGGTCCAAGGTCAACGCAGCCGCCTACCAGGGAGATTTAGATTACTTTATGCTTCCTTATGCTTCCAAGCGAGGTAGGTTAGTGCAGTGTGAAGTGCTGTTGAGATAGCGTCCTCGGTGGATCTGTTGCTACGATAAGCAATTTGGTGTGGGTCCAGCGTAGCAGGCAGGCAGGATTTCAAGTGAGAAAGAACTAGTCTTTTAAACCCCTTGGAAGTTATTGGGGGAAGTTATCATTCACTCTGCTCAGCATGTGACTGACGTCCGAATTGGAAAGTACAAGTGGGTTGTCGTCGGTGGAGGATCGTTTATTGAAGATATCAATATCATCTGGTCGAAACGAGCGTAGAAGTTGTTCAGCTCATCAGGGAGTGAAGCACTGTTGGTAGATGGAACAAAGCTAGTTGGTTTATAGTCAGTCAGGGTGTGTATTCCCTGCCACATACGCCGAGGGTCAGAGGAGGTAAAGTGCTCCTCAATCCGTCGTTTGTAGCAGTGCTTGGCTATGGCTATTAGTCTCTTCATATTGCCAGGGACTCCAGTGGGCGGTACAGAGGACGCTTGTACCCTGAGCGCTTGTTGATGCATTTCAGGACAGAGTTAGTGTAGGTGTCCAAGTGGATGTGTGAGCCTGTGCAGGCTCGGGCAGCATACTCACTCCAGTCGGTGTGCTGGAACTGTTGCTGAAGGAAGGAGTCAGCCCCATCCATCCAGAACTTTACAGTTCTGGTTGAAGGCTTAATCCTCTGCATGACTGGAGTGTATTTGGGAAGCAGGAACAAAGAAAGATGATCGGAAAGTCCAAGATGGGGGAGGGGTGTTGTTTTGAAGCTGGTTAAAGTCCAACCGATGCTGAATCCGGTGTCTGTGCAGTGAATGTTAATTTCCAAAAGTGTCTGTCTGTCGTAACTGTAGTTCGCAAGAGTTATTTGCGCAAGAAAACTGGAGATAGCTAAGTACAGAAGTATAACATCACTAAAACCGGTAAGACGCTGAGCCTCGCAGTGTGATCGCGATGCCATCTTGGTCCTGGAAGACCAAGGACCATTTCCTATAGAAATCAAGGTCCCAGAATCTGGAGGAAGAGAGGAGAGGCACGGAATCCACATTGTTCGAGCTACCCTGTAAAGTTTCCACAGTCAGTGGCGGTTTGGTGTCCCATGTCATCTGCTGGTGTGGGTCCACTTTATTTTCTGAGGTCCAAGGTCAACGCAGCCGCCTACCAGGGAGATTTAGATTACTTTATGCTTCCTTATGCTTCCAAGCGAGGTGGGTTAGTGCAGTGTGTAGTGCTGTTGAGATAGCGTCCTCGGTGGATCTGTTGCAACGATAAGCAAACTGGTGTGGGTCCAGCGTAGCAGGCAGGCAGGATTTCAAGTGAGAAAGAACTAGTCTTTTAAAGCACTTGGAAATTATTGAGGTGGGTTATGCAGTGTGTAGTTCTGTTGAGAGCGAAGACACCCGCAAGTTCCACAGCACAAGCACTCAGCACACGGCCAGGTACACCATCAGGGCCAGCTGCCTTCCGTGCATTCACTCTACTCAGCATGCGACTGACGTCCGAAGTGGAAAGTACAAGTGGGTTGTCATCGGTGGAGGATCGTTTATTGAAGATATCATTATCATCTGGTCGAAACGAGCGTAAAAGTTGTTCAGCTTATCAGGGAGTGAAGCACTGTTGGTAAATGGAACAAAGCTAGTTGGTTTATAGTCAGTCAGGGCGTGTATTCCCTGCCACATACGCCGAGGGTCAGAGGAGGTAAAGTGCTCCTCAATCCGGCGTTTGTAGCAGTGCTTGGCTATAGCTATTAGTCTCTTCATATTGCCAGGAACTCCAGTGGGCGGTACAAAGGACGCTCGTACCCTGAGCGCTTCTATGCTGAGGGATGCCATGGTAAGAAATCTCAGACCACCAGTCTTGTTTTTTGCCCTTCTTTTGTACGCATTAGGTTTTTCCATTTATGTGCATCTGCTTTTGTTTTTTTTGTGAATCAGGACCGGCGTTTGTAGCAGTGCTTGGCTATAGCTATTCCTCTCCTCAGGTTAGCTCTGACCAAGCTGTATGCTTCCCTGCATCCTGATCTGAAGGCAGCATCTCTGGCTTTGAGCAGAGTGCGAACCTCTCTGTTCATCCAGGGCTTCTGATTAGGGAATGTTAATTATTATGGCAAACTTAAAATTAATGATTAAGTATCACCAGGAAGAAAGATCGACGCTCAAAGAATTCTTTGAGGAGAAGAGAGGAATAAGACAGACAGTCAAAGATTCTCTCTTATCTCTTGAATTTATTGAACAAATCCAAGCCATATATAGGACCCCAG
>NC_089810.1:1377958-1586958 GCF_029633855.1 Hoplias malabaricus
TTGGGCCTTTTATCCGCAATTTTTCATCAGTCCACCAGGTGGCACATGGAATGTCCCAACACATGTATATTATATTGGGTTTGGGATGGGGTATTTCCGGCCTCCGAATATATTGGAAGTGGGATGGTTGTCCAATTGCTGTCAAATATATTGGAAGTGGGATGGTTGTCCAATTGCAATATATTCTGATGGTGTCAAATATATTGGAAGTGGGATGGTTGTCCAATTGTAATATATTCTGATGGTGTCAAATACATTGGAAGAGGGATGGTTGTCCAATGGCAATATATTCTGATGGTGTCAAATATATTGGAAGTGGGATGGTTGTCCTGATGGTGTCTAATATATTGGAAGTGGGATGGTTGTCCAATTGCAATATATTCTGATGGTGTCAAATATATTGGAAGAGGGATGGTTGTCCAATTGCAATATATTCTGATGGTGTCAAATATATTGGAAGTGGGATGGTTGTCCTGATGGTGTCTAATATATTGGAAGTGGGATGGTTGTCCAATTGCAATATATTCTGATGGTGTCAAATATATTGGAAGTGGGATGGTTGTCCAATTCCCATACATCCTGATGGTGTCAAATATATTGGAAGAGGGATGGTTGTCCAATTGCAATATATTCTGATGGTGTCAAATATATTGGAAGTGGGATGGTTGTCCTGATGGTGTCTAATATATTGGAAGTGGGATGGTTGTCCAATTGCAATATATTCTGATGGTGTCAAATATATTGGAAGTGGGATGGTTATCCTGATGGTGTCTAATATATTGGAAGTGGGATGGTTGTCCAATTGCAATATATTCTGATGGTGTCAAATATATTGGAAGTGGGATGGTTGTCCAATTCCCATACATCCTGATGGTGTCAAATATATTGTAAGTGGGATAGTTGTCCAATTCCCCTATATCCTGATGGTGTCAAATATATTGGAAATGAGATGGTTGTCCAATTACCATACATCCTTATGGCTTCAAATATATTGTAAGTGGGATGCTTGTTCAATTACCATATATATTGTGTCAAATATGTTCAAAGTGGGATGGTGTCCCATCACTACATATTGTCATCAGAGCACGTTTTAGGAAAACATAATTGTAATGTCTAAAAATACATTTAGCCATATATCCCATGACTCCCTGATCTCATATCTGTCTTTGGAGTTGTAAAATTCTACTGTCCAAAATCCATATATTTTTTTTTGACTTGAATATATTGGAAGTAGGATTATCAGATCTCAGCTTCAGAACAACATAAGAGGTTTTTACAAACGGGTCTATCTTTGTCTGGGTCTATCTTACTCAGCGTGTGAGTTTGGAGAAGATTGGAGAGAATAAATATTTTCACTCAAAAAAACTAAAAGGGGTCCCCCTATGAGTTGTTTTTAAGTGAAAAAATTTATGTCCTCCAATCATCTCCAAACTCACACCCTGAGTTGATGACACTCAGACTTAGACGAAACTGGTCTTACTTTGAAGATATTTCACTCCTAAGCCAAGATCTGATAATCCAACTTCCAATATATTCCAGTCAAAAACATATATGGGTTTTTGACAGTAGAATTTTACACTTCTAATTACAGAAAAAGGATCAGAGGGACTTGGGCTGTATGGAAACATGTATTTTTTTTAACTATATAAAATGTTTTCCCAAAATGTATAAGTCTTTACTTTAACCATCCCAATTGCAATATATTTGACACAAGTGTTATATATTATATTTAAGCAGTACATTTCTTCGTAGATGTCTTTCAGTAACTGTAAAACATTTATTTTAATTATTTGTAATTTGCTAAGACACATGGAAGACCTTTACATCCCGAGGTAGTGATAGCTTACAACCTGGTCTCACACCTACTTGTGATATAGTCACATATATAGGAGACTGCAATTCATGCTGAAAATATGCGATATGTCACGAATTGCAGATTACTATATCACGAGTAGGTGTGAGACCGGGCTGTAGCTTAACATTACTGGCTGATGTAACTTTGCTAACTGACAAAGCGACACATTTATGTTATGATTAAAACCAATATTTAACAAAAAATATATTCATTAAACACATGAAAAGTGTTGTATTCTAATCAAATGATATTTAAACTCCCGCACGAGTTATGCACAGGGGCCGTGTCTTCATTAATTCAGACTTATTATCCTGGATTTAAGTCCTTTATAGAGTATTTAGTTATTTTTTATAACGTCTCTTCCTTACACATGTAAACAATCGTACACACACAAGAATGCGTGTATTTGTATAACTAAAAATGTGAGTCTGTAAACAAGTTTTAGTCCCCACACCGAGATTATATCCATCTACACACAGACAAAGAGAGAGTCCACCAGTTTCGCTACACTACACTTTGTTTGGGTTTTTATGTACTGTTTCTAATTCTATATTTTTGTTGTGATATCAGTTATAATTGAATATGTATTTTGTCTCGTTCACCAGTGATATTTTTCAGTTACTGTAGTTAAAACAGCATTTAACTAATCCATACGGGCCTACTTACATATTCATGATTGGATTTACATCACACACTGTAGCTGACACGAAACATAAATCCTTTGTGAACGTAGTCCCTACGTTTCATCTGAATTATTCATAACATAGTGAGCGAAGCACTGACCTATGGCTACGTTGAGCCCTACGTGAGCAGTGTGAAGACAGCAATATTAGTAAGCTGATCCCCATAGCAACTGGAAGTTAATTTTTCACAATAAAAAACCTCTGGTGTTTAGTACCTTAAAATTTGTAAACATGCATATTATTATATAACTTCATTCATAACATGCTCTAAAGCTTTTCATAATTGTATATCAAACAAACATCACTATTCTCTCACACTATGTGTGTGACACATACTGAGATTTGACATTGATAAATTATGTGCATTCTTTTAATAGCATACTGCTAAACAATACAGTGTCAATACAAACCCATGGTGAAATTAACTTTCCAGATCCTCCTCTTTCTGTAAACGTATTGTATGTTTAACGATACATTAAGTTACTCATGTTTTATTTAATTATGTGTATCTACTTCTATATATAAATTAAGAGAGGATAAATCTCCTTCAAAATGAAATTGAACAAAAAATTCTGAATTAAAAAAGGGCTTTTTCAGCAGTTCAGTGGTGGTTGAAGTGAGGGGTTTATATATATATATATATATATATATATATATATATATATATATATGTGTGTGTGTGTGTGTGTGTGTGTGTGCTTTTAAACGTATTTATATATGTATAATGTTAATACAAAATCTCATAAAAAACATGGTCAAATCCAATACGCTTAGAGACCAACGACATTCCTTACACCTGGACCCCCATGACTACTGACGAAGAACACTCAGAAAAGTGACACTGAGCCTGCTGTGGGCCAACGCTGTTTTCTGACTGTGACTCTGAGCCGAGTGTAGTCAATTCACAAAAAACATTATAAGAACGCAGTACCAAAGCATGGCTCAATTTTGCATGTAGGTATTTGAGTATACACTAAGTAGGCTACAAGCTTATTGTTTTTAGTCCAATACACTTTATAAACTTGAATTCCTCTGTTTTTTTTTCATTTGTTTTAAATTATGCTCTAAACGTGTTGGATTCTCCGTGTTGACACGTAGCGTATAATTTCGTGTTAACACGTTAAGGTATTGACGCGTTATGAACGTGTTAACACGTTAAGTTTGTGTATTTCGTGAATCATGATGCTTTACTGCCACCAACTGGTGTATGGCGTTATTGCTGAAACAACATAAAGCCTTAACTTACCAAATAACGGAAACAATTCCAGTGTTTAATGTTCTGAACAATGTTTATGAGATTTTGTATAAACATTATACAAACATAATATTTATATAAACATAAATACGTTTAAAAGCGCACACAAACATAGATATATATACCCCTCACTTCAACCACCACTGAATTTACTGCTGAAAAAAGCCCTTTTTTAATTCAGATTTTTTTGTTCAATATAATTTTGAAGGAGATTTATCCTATCTTAACATATATAAGTATGTGGCCACAAATGGGTCCACAATTCCATTTAGACCTAACAGGTGGTGGTGGGGTCTTAGTTCCGAAAAGCCATTTAGTGGACAAAATAGCAGTTGCTTACCTCTTCGTAGTACCACACCATCCCAATCCACATATATGATACGCCGCTTGGTGGACCTTATCGGCCTAGCGCGCGGCGCCCCCTAGACGATTTACTTTGCAGAGCCCGGGGTCGGGTCCTGGGCACACGTGGTGAGAGCTAAAAATCCTCAAAGTTTGGGCCTTTTACCCGCACTTTTGCATCAATCCACCAGGTGGCTCCCGGAACGTCCCGATTCCAATATATTCCATTACAGGCAAATATATTGGGATTGGGATGGCGTATATATTTATCATTCGTTGAAGTGTTTTGTAATGTTTTTAATACTTTTAACATGCCCAACATCCATAGACATTAACATTTTTAAAGTGTTGGCTACTTTGATAAGGCAACACAAACGTCCTTTCACAAAGTTTCCAACTATCTTTGATATATTTATAATGCCAGTAAACCGACAAACACGTAACCACAGTGAGCCAGCCTGCCCTTCTGAAACTCTTGTCCGAACGCCTTACTTTCAAATTTTCAAGTTAGCTAATGTTACTGCTGCATTACTTAAGGTGGAAGCGAAAAATTTAAAAGCTTCTGAGCGAACACCAGTCAGAATGTCAACACTAGAACTATCAGGATTTTCATATACCCCCTTTTTCTACCAGAGGCTGCCAAATGGCAGTGCTGGGGTAATTTGCAACCCATTAGGCCACATTTTGTTATGTACATTAAGCCACTACTAGGTGCTAAAACGGGGGGATGGGTGATAGTGTGAACTGTGTTGACTGACAAAGCTCTGAGAGTCACAGCAGGCACAGACTTTCAGGAGTTTAGTTTAGGGCAACAGTCTCAACAAATAAAAAATATTTTGGTACTTTGGCAGTTTTCTCAGCTGCTGATAATTATTATTATAATCTTTCAAAAATATAATGAAATAATACTTGTTTATTTAGAATACACACAATAAAGAATTATTTAAGCTTTTTAGTTTATATTTGTTGATCTAATGCAGTATTATTTGATGTGAAACCTACAAAAACCTTGAGAAATATAAATAAAAAATTCAGTTAAGTAAAAATTGCTCAAAAATAGTATTTAAGTTTAATTTGAGTCATATTTACTTGTCAAGAAAAACACTTTGCCAATGGGGTGAGATATTTTGACTTAAAACAAGAAAAAATGTCCTGATAATATTCTTTTACTTGGGTTTTTAAATGTTTAAGTAAAAATGTCCTTTTTACAAGTAGCTGAGGGTTGTTTTTTGTATAAATTTATGTAAAAATATCTTTACCTATTGGCAGTTTTTCAAAAGACAAAAACTACTTAAAATAAGGTTACAACATATCAGAGCTATTTTGACTAATCAATATGCCACTTTTTGCACTGTGAAAACAATCCTACATTAGTACAAAGGAGGCAGTTTTTCAAAAGGCAAATTTACTTAAAATCTGAACTTTAGCTATTTTGACAAATCATCAGTGAGAAAACAATCCAAAATTAGTACAAAGGAGGCAGACTTGAGGTGTTTTGGAATTATAGTTCAAATAATGTCTTTGTGTGAGTTTTAGAGAAAGATGACTGCAGACACTGGAAAACTTGTTAATAAAGTGCATAAACTTTATATAATAAACTGCACCAAAGTAAATAGCCTATCTGGCTACATGCTGAGTGAAATAAAATAGAATAAACCTTTCTCACTATAGTACAATATTACAAATATACACGATGGAGGTAACTGAGATGGGTGTGTCAGTGTCAGTCAGGGTGTGTATTCCCTGCCACATACGCCAAGGGTCAGAGGAGGTAAAGTGCTCCTCAATCCAGAGTTTGTAGCAGTGCTTGGCTATAGCTATTAGTCTCTTCATATTGCCAGGAACTCCAGTGGGCGGTACAAAGGACGCTCGTACCCTGAGCGCTTCTATGCTGAGGGATGCCATGGTAAGAAATCTCAGACCACCAGTCTTGTTTTTTGCCCTTCTTTTGTACGCATTAGGTTTTTCCATTTATGTGCATCTGCTTTTGTTTTTTTTGTGAATCAGGACCGGCGTTTGTAGCAGTGCTTGGCTATAGCTATTCCTCTCCTCAGGTTAGCTCTGACCAAGCTGTATGCTTCCCTGCATCCTGATCTGAAGGCAGCATCTCTGGCTTTGAGCAGAGTGCGAACCTCTCTGTTCATCCAGGGCTTCTGATTAGGGAATGTTAATTATTATGGCAAACTTAAAATTAATGATTAAGTATCACCAGGAAGAAAGATCGACGCTCAAAGAATTCTTTGAGGAGAAGAGAGGAATAAGACAGACAGTCAAAGATTCTCTCTTATCTCTTGAATTTATTGAACAAATCCAAGCCATATATAGGACCCCAGTCACGTACACCATTATTAGATCATGTCTCGTTCCATCAACCCAAACATTCCCTTATTGGTGCCTCGTCATCTCCCTTTTATCTCCGTCCTCTTCGTATTGCCAGGAACTCCAGTGGGCGGTACAAGGACACTTGTACAAGCGCTTCTATGCTAAGGAATGTCATGTTAAGAAATCTTGGACCCTCGTCAACGTCAGAGAGGATCCCAGGCATGTCGCACCCCTTCTGCATAGGAGGTTATTTCGGGCGGGCCGAGCACAACGTGGGCATGGGCGTTTCCATCAGAGCGGTGACTCTGAAATCTCTTCTGGTAAGATTTCCTAAATTTTCTATGTTTGTTTGCTGGTTATAGCTGTTGTGATTTTGGAAGAGACACACTGCAAAAAGTACAATCTTGAAGTTAAAATTGCTCAAGAATATTATTCTATTTTAATTTGAGTAATTTTGACTTGTATTTTGACTTAAAACAAGACAAAATGTCCTGATACGATTCTTTTACTTTGGGTTTTAAAAAGTTTAAGTAAAAATGTCTTTTTTTACAACTAGCTGAGGGTTGTTTTTTTGTATAAATTTATTAAAAAATATCTTTACCTATTGGCAGTTTTTCAAAAGACAAAAACTACTTAAAATAAGGTTACAAAATATCAGAGCTATTTTGACTAATCAATATGCCACTTTTTGCACTGTGAAAACAATCCTACATTAGCACAAAGGAGGCATACTTCAGATGTTTTGGAATTATAATTCAAATACCATGTTTGTGTCAATTTCACATTATTTGAACCTTTCACTAATCAATTCTCAAACATATGGTCCTGTAGATGAGGAGACTTCACCACCTCCAGGAAAGAGAGGTCGCATGGAGACACACGGGTGGCTGACAGAGACGGCAAAAGATGGCACAGTGTGGCATGAAGCACATAGTTTATATTTCTGTAAAGTTTACATTTCTATTCATGAATACTTTTGTTAACATATTGTTGCATGCTTATTTAATCTTTCATTACTTCCTTTATTACTATTTCATTGTACAGGGAAACCAAGCAAAATGTTTCTTTCCTGTTCATATACCAATAAAACTACCTTGAATCTAAATGTCTGGTAATGTTGACTTTTTTTGTGGGTGGGGGTTCACCAACTTGCTGCAGAGAAGAGTGTGGAGTGCAGTAGAGTGTCTCCTTTCAAATGTAAAGGCCTCATTTACATAACACTGGAGGTGAGAAGAGCTGTTCACACCTGCCAAATGGCAGTTCTTTGGGATTTAAAGGTATAATTGCCAAATGGCAGCGGTTTGGTAGTTCTAGTGTTAAACAATACACCTGCATATAGTCAGCACAAAAAGATTGCTCACACATTAAAATCATGCCCAAGATAATGGAACAATGACGTTCAGAAGTAAGTTATAATCCAGCGTCAGGTAATTTAATGTGGAAGCGAAGAGTTGCAATACAACATTGAGCTTCTGGGCAACCTCAATGTTAAGAAATTAAAATTATACAAGCACATACAGGTGCTGGTCATAAAATTTGAATGTATGCAAGACATGGGTGTCAGCTGTCATGTTCCTTATGCCAAGCCACTCTTGAACAAGAGACAGCGTCAGGAAAAAGGACTGGACTGCTCCCGAGTGGTCCAAAGTTATGTTCCCTGATTAAAATAAATTAGATGAGATTAGATTCAACTTTATTGTCATTGTGCAGAGTACAAGTACAGGGCCAATGGAATGTAGTTAGCATCTAACCAGAAGTGCAATATATAACATTATTTACATAATTTACATAAAGTGCAGTAGTGATATGACATTGTGATTATGGAAGTTAAAGTAACCATATATACATATTGAAATATAAAATATGTAAGCAAAGTAACATTGTGTAGGTGATGAATTATGTACTGAAGGATGAATGAAATACAGCTTTACAGAAGGTGCAGTGAAATGATTGTGCAAGATTTATTTAAAGTGCCTGAATAGTGTTCATCCGGATAACAGCCTCAGGAAAAAAAAACTTTTACGAAACCTGTTAGTGCGGGAAAAGAGGCTCCTGTAACGTCTGCCAGATGGTAAAAGGCTGAAAAGTCCATGATTTGGGTGTGTGACGTCCTTGACGATATTTCTTGCCCTGCCCAGGCAGCGTTTATGGTAGATGTCCTCGAAGGAACTTGAAACTGGACACCTGATCCACTGCAGTTCCGTTGATGTGAATGGGGGCGTGAGCTTGGTTCCTAGTCCGTCTGAGGTCCATGATGATCTCCTTTGTTTTGAGCGTGTTTAGTACCAGGTTATTCTTTTGGCACCACAAGGACAGATGCTGTACTTCATCCCGGTAGGGCGTTTCATTATTGTCTGTAATCAAGCCTATCACCATGGTGTCATCTGCGAATTTGACTACGGTGTTTGAACCATAGGCAGGTACACAGTCATGGGTGAAGAGAGAGTACAGAATCGGGCTAAGAACACAACCTTGTGAAACGCCAGTGTTCAAGGTGATGGTTGATGAATGAAGGTTGCCTAATCTAACAGATTGGGGTCTGTTAGACAGGAAGTCTAAAATCCAGTGGCAGAGTGATGTGCTGATACCCAGAGGGTGGAGTTTGGATATCAGCATAGGCGGAATCACTGTGTTGAATGCAGAACTAAAATCGAGGAACAGCATTCTCACCTATGAGTTTTGACAGTCCAGGTGGGTTAGTGCAGTGCTGTTGAGATAGCGTCCTCTGTGGATCTGTTGCTATGATAAGCAAACTGGTGTGGGTCCAGCGTAGCAGGCAGGCAGGATTTCAAGTGAGAAAGAACTAGTCTTTTAAAGCACTTGGAAAATATTGGGGTGAGTGCTACAGGTCAAAATTCATTAAAGTCTGAAGCAGTAGAATGCTTAGGCACAGGCACAAGGATGGCTGATTTAAAGATAGAAGGTACAGCTGCCTGGGCAAGCGAAACATTAAAGATGTGAGCAAAGACACCCGCAAGTTCCACAGCACAAGCTCTTAGCACACGGCCAGGTACACCACCAGGGCCAGTTGCCTTCCGTGCATTCACTCTGCTCAGCATGCGACTGACGTCCGAATTGGAAAGTACAAGTGGGTTGTTGTCGGTGGAGGATCGTTTATTGAAGATATCAATATCATCTGGTCGAAACGAGCGTAGAAGTTGTTCAGCTCATCAGGGAGTGAAGCACTGTTGGTAGATGGAACAAAGCTAGTTGGTTTATAGTCAGTCAGGGTGTGTATTCCCTGCCACATACGCCGAGGGTCAGAGGAGGTAAAGTGCTCCTCAATCCAGAGTTTGTAGCAGTGCTTGGCTATAGCTGTTAGTCTCTTCATATTGCCAGGAACTCCAGTGGGCGGTACAAAGGACGCTTGTACCCTGAGCGCTTCTATGCTGAGGGATGCCATGCCAAGAAATCTCGGACCACCAGTCTTGTTTTTTGCCCTTATTTTGTATGCATTAGGTTTCTCCATTTATGTGCATCTGCTTTTCTTTTTTCTGTAAATCAGGACCGGCGTTTGTAGCAGTGCTTGGCTATAGCTATTCCTCTCCTCAGGTTAGCTCTGGCCAAGCTGTATGCTTCCCGGCGTCCTGATCTGAAGGCAGCATCTCTGGCTTTGAGCAATGTGCGAACCTCTCTGTTTATCCAGGGCATTTGAATAGGGAATGTTAATTGTTATGGCAAACTTAAATTTAATGATTAAGTATCACCAGGAAGAAAGATCGATGCTCAAAGAATTCTTTGAGGAGAAGACAGGAATAAGACAGACAGTCAAAGTCAGTCCACACAGTTGTTGATGTGTTTCAGGACAGAGTTAGTGTAGGTGTCCAAGTGGATGTGTGAGCCTGTGGAGGCTCGGGCAGCATACTCACTCCAGTCGGTGTGCTGGAACTGTTGCTGAAGGAAGGAGTCAGCCCCATCCATCCAGAACTTTACAGTTCTGGTTGAAGGCTTAATCCTCTGCATGACTGGAGTGTATTTGGGAAGCAGGAACAAAGAAAGATGATCGGAAAGTCCAAGATGGGGGAGGGGTGTTGTTTTGAAGCTGGTTAAAGTCGAACCGATGCTGAATCCGGTGTTTGTGCAGTGAATGTTAATTTCAAAAAGTGTCTGTCTGTCGTAACTGTAGTTCGCAAGAGTTATTTGCGCAAGAAAACTGGAGATAGCTAAGTACAGAAGTATAACATCACTAAAACCGGTAAGACGCTGAGCCTCGCAGTGTGATCGCGATGCCATCTTGGTCCTGGGAGACCAAGGACCATTTCCTATGGATATCAAGGTCCCAGAATCTGGAGGAAGAGAGGAGAGGCACGGAATCCACATTGCTCGAGGTACCCTGCAAAGTTTCCACAGTAAGTGGCGGTTTGGGGTCCCATGTCATCTGCTGGTGTGGGTCCACTGTATTTTCTGAGGTCCAAGGTCAACGCAGCCGCCTACCAGGGAGATTTAGATTACTTTATGCTTCCTTATGCTTCCAAGCGGGGTGGGTTAGTGCAGTGTGTAGTGCTGTTGAGAGCGAAGACACCCGCAAGTTCCACAGCACAAGCTCTTAGTACACGGCCAGGTACACCACCAGGGCCAGCTGCCTTCCGTGCATTCACTCTGCTCAGCATGCGACTGACGTCCGAAGTGGAAAGTACAAGTGGGTTGTCGTCGGTGGAGGATCGTTTATTGAAGAAATCAATATCATCTGGTCGAAACGAGTGTAAAAGTTGTTCAGCTCATCAGGGAGTGAAGCACTGTTGGTAGATGGAACAAAGCTAGTTGGTTTATAGTCAGTCAGGGTGTGTATTCCCTGCCACATATGCCGAGGGTCAGAGGAGGTAAAGTGCTCCTCAATCCGGCGTTTGTAGCAGTGCTTGGCTATAGCTATTAGTCTCTTCATATTGCCAGGAACTCCAGTGGGCGGTACAAAGGACGCTCGTACCCTGAGCGCTTCTATGCTGAGGGATGCCATGGTAAGAAATCTCAGACCACCAGTCTTGTTTTTTGCCCTTCTTTTGTACGCATTAGGTTTTTCCATTTATGTGCATCTGCTTTTGTTTTTTTTTGTGAACCAGGACCGGCGTTTGTAGCAGTGCTTGGCTATAGCTATTCCTCTCCTCAGGTTAGCTCTGACCAAGCTGTATGCTTCCCGGCGTCCTGATCTGAAGGCAGCATCTCTGGCTTTGAGCAGAGTGCGAACTTGTCTGTTCATCCAGGGCTTCTGATTAGGGAATGTTAATTATTATGGCAAACTTAAAATTAATGATTAAGTATCACCAGGAAGGAAGATCGACGCTCAAAGAATTCTTTGAGGAGAAGAGAGGAATAAGACAGACAGTCAAAGATTGCGTGAATCCGGTATTTGTGCAGTGAATGTTAATTTCCAAAAGTGTCTGTCTCTCGTAGCTGTAGTTCGCAAGAGTTATTTGTGCAAGAAAACTGGAGATAGCTAAGTACAGAAGTATAACATCACTAAAACTGGTAAGATGCTGAGCCTCGCAGTGTGATCGCGATGCCATCTTGGTCCTGGAAGACCAAGGACCATTTCCTATAGAAATCAAGGTCCCAGAATCTGGAGGAAGAGAGGAGAGGCACGGAATCCACATTGTTCGAGGTACCCTGTAAAGTTTCCACAGTCAGTGGCGGTTTGGTGTCCCATGTCATCTGCTGGTGTGGGTCCACTTTATGTTCTGAGGTCCAAGGTCAACGCAGCCGCCTACCAGGGAGATTTAGATTACTTTATGCTTCCTTATGCTTCCAAGCGAGGTGGGTTAGTGCAGTGTGTAGTGCTGTTGAGATAGCGTCCTCGGTGGATCTGTTGCTACGATAAGCATAGTGGTGTGGGTCCAGCCTAGCAGGCAGGCAGGCAGGATTTCAAGTGAGAAAGAATTAGTCTTTTAAAGCACTTGGAAATTATTGGGGTGAGTGCTACAGGTCAAAAGTCATTAAAGTCTGAAGCAGTAGAATGCTTAGGCACAGGCACAACGATGGCTGATTTAAAGATAGATGGTACAGCTGCCTGAGCAAGCGAAACATTAAAGATGTGAGTGAAGACACCCGCAAGTTCCATAGCAAAGCTCTTAGCACAATTTACAATTTACAAAGCTCTTAGCAAAAACTAATTTACAAAGCTCTTAGCACACGGCCAGGTACACCATCAGGGCCAGCTGCCTTCCGTGCATTCACTCTGCTCAGCATGCGACTGACGTCCGAAGTGGAAAGTACAAGCTGCACAAATCAGTCAGAGAGAGCGGGCAGCACGCACAAAACACTCAGAGAGAGCGCGCAGTTTGCACAAAACACTCAGAGAGCACGCAGTTTGCACAAAACACTCAGAGAGAGCGCGCAGATTGCACAAAACACTCAGCGAGAGCGCGCAGCATGCACAAAACCCTCAGCCAGAGCGCGCAGCATGCACAAAACCCTCAGCGAGAGCGCGCAGCACGCACAAAACCCTCAGCGAGAGCGCGCAGTTTGCACAAAACACACAGAGAGCGCAAAGCTCGCAAAAAAACCTCAGAGAGAGCGCGCAGTTCGCACAAAACACACAGAGAGATCGCAAAGCTCACAAAAAAAACTAAAGAGAGATCGCGCAGTTTGCACAAAACACTCAGAGAGAGCGCAAAGCTCGCAAAAAAAAAACCTGAGAGAGCGTGCAGCGCGCACAAAACATTCAGCGAGAGCGCGCAGTTTGCACAAAACATTCAGCGAGAGCGCGCAGTTTGCACAAAACACACAGAGAGAGCGCGCAGCACGCACAAAACCCTCAGAGAGATCGCAAAGCTCGCAAAAAAAAAACCTGAGAGATCGCGCAGCCCGCACAAAATTTCTGTTGAAGCCATAGCATAACTCAATGGTGAGTCAAAAGCGGCAGAGGTTACTTTTTTTTAAAAAACCGTGACCCAGGCAAAGCTCCATATTTGTAACGGCAAATGCAAAGCTGGTTAAGGCATAACTTTGTTGGGGTTAACCTTTTGTCTGAAGTGTCTTACATAACTTCAAGTCTTGTGTGAATGTGTTCACCGGAAAAATACTCCAACAGCGCTCCGTATAACATGGATAAAACAATTATTTACAACACATACCAAGTCGACGTTAACAGAGCACGTTTAATAAATAATATAGAAGACACGGGTTAGCCTTTTTTTTTGTAAGCACAGGGCTGACATTTTATGAAACACACTTTACCTTGTGTGAGCACTATATCTACAATGTTTGAATCCATTTTTAAAAAAAATGTTCTTCTTTTTTGCAGCTTGAACACAACTAAATCAGATGCAGTGGGCATGTAAATTTTGCAAATTTGTGTATGAAAGAAAGGGCAACTGCTTAGACATTACAGATACAGAAACATGGTGGTTACAGCCACCAGTGAAACGCATGTTGGAGCGCTGGCCAGCCCTTTTCAGAAAGCAGCAGGTATGGTAACAAATATGTAATTTATGTAAAATAAAACATACAATCATATTAACATGAACATATTACTTCTACAAGAGTAAATGTATTTTAATTTGTGTAATCTGTTAATGTGGTACAAATCGAATTATGGCTCTATGTGTGCTGTGTTTTTCCTAAAGGTTTTTGCTGAGTTCACAAGGGTGGCAAGTAAAGATCTTGAACAAGACTTTTTTGAGGCCTTGGACCGTCACACCCCACGATTCCTTGAGATCTTTAAATCCAGGAAAGGAATTATTGGCAGTACACTTGCAGACATTGTTGCCCAAGTTGAAATTAAGGTAAGGAATCTTTTTATTACAATTTGGAATGTTACTTATATAAGAGTGATCCAGTCACCTCCTTAATGGAACACTAGATAATATTTTTTACCTTAATTTTTTAGCTTAATTACAGCTTCAAAATCATTGTGATGCTCCACTGATCTTAGCTAGTGTTCCTTTAAGGTTGGTTAGTTTTCCTGTAGACTTGTCATTATCAACTAATTCCAAACATGAGAACCAACATTTATTTGCCATGGAGCTGCACTATTTCCCGAAAACTATTAAAGACAAATCAGTTATTTTTGTGCTGTGTAATGTTTCTTCATTTTTAATAGTCTTTCTAAAACCAGGGAGCCCAAAGACAGACAAGTTAAACAAAACAGCACAAACACCCAATAATATTTTTTTTAGCAGATGAATCCTGTTTTAATGGGATGGTAACATATATTATAGAACACAGACACCTATGTGTTTTAACTTATAATTTATCACACATTTGTCTCATGTTTATTTTTAGATATTTTGGTTTGTTTTTTCTTAACTTGTAGATCCAGGATATTACAGCAATGTGGACTGCTGTCCTTCGTTGTCTTCCAGGTTTATCTTGGAGATTAGGCAGGGAGTACTTCAAGGTCTGTTTTGTAAGTATTACATCAAATTGTATAATTAAAATTTACTTAGTGAAGACATGAAGGTTTTGCAATAATATATTTTTTTCATTATATTTACCTTTTGTCTGCAGGATTCAGATACCATCACAGATTTCATTCAGGTTCCTGATGGGTTATTGACTGTTATACCTGAAGACAGCCAGCAACCAGGTCCAAATGCCATACACTTTGAGCCATCTAGCATTAATATCATACTGGAAGGTAACATTATGGAGAACATTGAAAACCATGCTCAAGCTATTTGCCTGACATTTGAACTACTATACAACCTTCATTTGGACTATCCCAAAAGACTGGAGAACACATTTGACTTGCTAAACCTGGGAGTAGGCAATCTGAGCCCAAAATAATTTAAGGGATTTCTAAGTTTCGATGGACCCAGCTTTACCCTCTTATTGATGTTAGGCTCTCATTTATATGGTTTGCACTTGCAAAATGTTCTTGTGTTGTTCATAATGTGTCAAAGCACTTAAATTTATTGTGCAAAACTTTAGCTTGGTTAAGTGCATTAAACATTATTGTACATTTTTGTTTATTACACAGACTGTGCCATTTGAGTCATTCAAGAATAAAGATTACTGGAGGTTTTCTTTTAAAAAATATTTTTAATTGACTTAAATGTGGAATTAATTTTATTTTTGGGTAACTTTATGTATTTAGATAGGCTGATGTGCTCTGTGATGTAATGGAATTTGATTAAAATAAACCAAAAGTACTACTGAATAATAATTCTTTGTTGTGCTTACTTTATTTTTCTAAGGCAATCGGTTTCCTAAATTCTATTAAGTAAACAGGACTCTTGTGGAATTATGTTAACTTGGGTAACATAAGTTGGCAGTACTTAAAAATGGCAACTTACATCTATGTACTACTTAATGTCATGGGGCGACTGAAGTTAAAAAGGCTGCTATGATGGCAGATACTTACGAATTTACCCATAAGGAGTCGAGAGTGAAAGAGAGATCAGTGGTTGGAGAAAGGCTAATATAGAGGTTAAATCAGCAGAGACTAAAAGTCATAGGGAAGGGCCATCTGGCTCTAAACCTCATACTCAACTTCAAAAACCTGTAAATTCTACTCCCTCGGGAGAAATAATCTGCCATTATTGTAGAAAACCTGGCCATATAAAATCAGGTTGTCCAGTTCTGCAGAAGTGCAGACGTGGGTCTTATACTGACTCTTCAAAATCTGTGGCATTGGTAGTTGGTTCAGAGAGGACTATTAATTGTGTGGATCCTGAGTCTGAAATAACCCCCTCTCTGTATGATGGGTTTGTCTCCTGCTGTACAGTGTCCATTGGTTCTGGGGAGCCAGAAACCAAAATTAAAATTTTCAGGGACACTGGTGCAGTTCAGTCCTTGTTGTTACAAGGGGTTCGTGATTAGCCAGTTTCAATGACTCTTCAGTGTTGCTTCAAGGTGTGGGAAGTTTGTTTGGTGCCATGCCATTGCATAAAGTGTACCGTGTCATACTCCATGGAGTGTGCAGAATTCAAAGCTGCATAAGCCTCCCGAGCTTTCCCCTACAGGACACTCTGAACCAAAACGGTCCAACAATTTTCCAGCCAAGCTAATTCCGTGGCTATATTCTCAAAGGCATCAAAAAACACATCTACCTCGTCTTCCTGAAATTTTGGCATTAGATGTAGACATTTGGATACATCAAACCGAGTCTCATGTCTGCGCTGTTGTTGACTCTCCATCTGCGAGAGTTTAACCTTCTCCAACTCAATCTTAGCTAACTCCAGCTCCCTCAAACTATCCTTCTCCTTCTCTCGCCTACTCCTCTCTGCTTGTTCCCTAGCCAATCTTGCCTCAATGACGGAGTCACTCAAACCTAGGGACTGAACAAGGATCTACTATCTTAATTTTATTCAACTCTGAATCTACCTCAATCTCATAATATTCAGCAAGCTGGAGCAACTGAGGCTTCTTTAATTTTATCCAGTCCGATGTCTGCAGATGGGCTTGGATAAAACTTTCCGGATCAAACTGAGACATTTTTGGGAAAACATTTTTAAAATACCAAAAGCCCCCCAGCCGAAATGAGGACAGACCAGAGACCCCTGACTCTAAGGCTACTAAAATTCAAACACCAAGAGGTAACCTATATTCCCCTATTGGCCTAAAATCCCTAAGTACCACCAAAGTATGACTACAAAACTAAAAGTACTTGACAATTTTGGCCACCTTACCTCAAGTCCTCTCATAGGACTTCTGAAAGAACACATACAACTCAAGAAGCCCCAAGTAGGCCACAATTTCCAACAGGTATTTTTGAGTCAAATCAACATCACCAAATCAGATTTCCTGAGAACTCAACCAAACATACCCAATTACCAAAGGTCTAGACTGTATACAATCAAGCAACTCTGCAATCCAATACCCACCTTAGCAAACAGCTAACAGCCTTAGCAAACAGCTAATCTCAACAGAGCACAAAACTATCAAGTTACAATCACACAGCCAACAATTAGATCAAAATCAATCCCAGGACAAGCCCCCACTTGCTACGTACCACTAGCCAACCCCTTTTCACCATGAAATCGTCTAAAGGAAAGAAGGGTAACTAGTGTCCCTAGCCTAAAGGCTATGTGTTGCAAGTACCACAATATGAAAATAAGGTGTTGAAAGCTATTGTGATGAAATGAGAACTCGGGAGGGTTCACTCTTCTTACCCAAAGATCCTCGAAGAACCCAAGCGCTAACTCCATGATCGACCAGCCCAAGCATGTAGAGATTATTCAAAAGGGTAGGTAGTAATCTGGAGGTGCAACAGTTTCCAGAGCACTAGAGAAAAATCGGCCCCAAAACTTCCACCATCTTATATATATCCAAAACGACGCTCGGGTATCTGGCCTCCAATACCAGAGGTCCTCCCCTTTAAAGGCTCCACTTCAAGATCTCAAGAAAAGTAAGACCCCCCCCCCCCCCCCCCAGTGGCTGGAGTGTGTATTGTGGGAGTCAAGTGTCTATCCCAGTGCACCTAGTTTAGAAGAATCTATATTCAACACAATTAACTCTATTGAGAGAAAATCCCAGTTACGAAAATAATCACACCCCTGTGTAAGTCAAGGCCTCCTTAATCAACAACATTTTTATTTTGTCAATAAGGTCCATACCACACTTCTGACATATTTCATAAAATATCACCATTTAATATTCTAAACATGTACATAAACAAATGCATACATTTTCAAATGACCTTGCCTTTTCCCCAGAGATATCAAATAGAAATCAGAAGAATATCTATTAAACATACCTGAAAACCTGATTTTGGTGGCCTTAAAAGTACACTTACCCTATAATATAGTGTGATTCATATATCAAAGTATATGATCACATTCTAAAGTTGTCATATTGACAAACAATGATAGAAACATTTTACTTCTCAACCTCAAGTAGACTGTAAGTAATTATTCAAATTTCAAAATTTAACAACCTGGCTATTAGCTCGGACATTACATAATGTGGGTTAAAAGCTAAGTAGAACACTTGCACGCTCCTCTGCTCTTTGGGGCTTGAAAACTCCAGAATCCGATAGCTGCTAATCACAACGTATTAGTTGACTGCACAAACTTCTTGTCACACAGTCCACAGCACCAACTCACGTTTTTCAGAACAAATTCAAAAAAGCCACACCGAATTTCAGCTGTCTAAAATGCTTCATGAAGGCTGTGGTAAATTCAAAGACTGCCCATTACCACTGCTGCAATGCCCATTATCACAAGTGTCTGTGGTGCTGCATCAGCATTCATCCTCCATCAGTTCAACAATTTTTTTCCCCTCGTGTAAGACACCTCTGGGTTGATATCTTATGTGGAAAAAAATAAATAAATACACACACACACACATTATATTTATTAATTATATTCTTATTGAAAGATGATACAGTAAACATATTAAAAATATTTCAGTGCAAATTTTCTGGTTCAACTTACAATGAACACTAATTATACAACTTTGCTATAAAAACTTTATCATGGAGGTAGTTTAGACCACAGTTCTAAAAAAAAAATATCACTCAACACTAAACACACCCTTGTATTTACAGAAACTTTGAAAAAGCTAAACTTTTTAAGAAATATAATTCTGTTTAAAAATTTCTACAAAAAACAATAAACAAATTTCTTAAAATTGTGTTATTTGTGTTTGGTAGATTATTTCCTGGTTGTAACAATGCTTCTGGGCAATAAATCTTATACAGTTGGAAAGCCTGTTAAATGATGCCACATTTACCTTTTAAAGAGGCGCAACCCACATTCTCAGCTCTACTGCTCATCCCACAAATGCATGTTCCTTACAAATGTGGCACCGTTTAAAGGGGGAATTAACAGGCTTTCCAACGGTATGAGATAAACTGCCAAAAAGCATTGTTACAACAAAAAAAACTATCTACCAAACACAAATTTCCTTACTTTTTGTGCCAAGTTTATTTTTATAAGATACTCTTTGCAGTTATTTGACATTATTTCATTTGCATTTTGCCAGTCTTTGCTTTCATTATTGTTTTTATGGATTTTGCTGATAAGGTCTTTTGCTTCTGGAATCTCTCCAGAGTCTGCTTCGTGGTTTGCTTGAGTTTTGACAGAAGTTTCAAGGGTGGGTGGGTCTTAGAAGACTACGTTCACCGTGAATCTCCTTTGGTCATCGATTTTGGACTTACAGGTGCTCTGAAATCTCCTCTGGGACCTAGCCAAGCCCACCCCACCCCTAAATGGGACAAGCTTTTATCCCCATACACAGCATCAGGTATGAGTCTTGGTTCCTTCCAAGGTTTCTTCCTCTTGTGCTGAGGGAGTTTTCCCTTGCCACTGTTGCCCCTGGCTCGCTCATAGGAGGCTTGGACCCTGATCTCTGTAAAGCTGCTTTGTGACGACTTTTTGTTGTGAAAAGCGCTATATAAATACAATTTGATTTGATTTGAATTGAATTAAATTTTAGTATTAAATAGCTGTTACAAACATTATAATAAATAGCTGAATGGTCTGAAGATATTGCAGATGCTCATATTTCTTCCCTATGTGTTTTTTCTCCATTCAGTTGACTAGAATTTTAAAAGGCTTATATTAGTGATTTGTGCAAAATATTTATGGTCTTGCTTAATGTAATTATTATACTGTCTAGATAAAGTTTTATACAGTTTCTTGTGTTGTCAAATATGCATTTTTTTCAACACACTATATATAGCAGGAAGTTTAAAAAAAAACAGAAGTTTAAAAAAGTGCAGGAACATATGTTTGCAATCTGGAATAAAGAATACAAAACATAAATTAATTGTTATACTGACACAATTCCCAAAGTTTAAAGTCTGCATATTAAATACCAAACACAATGTTATTTCAAAACACACACAGTATATATATATATATATATATATATATATATATATATATATATATATATATATATGTCATAGCAAAACTAGCACTAAATGTTAATCCATATTTACAAGCACAATACTGGAGTTTTCTGTTCTTTTTTAAATGCTGAAGCGGTTACTTTTTGTTCTTGTTTCATCAGAAAATAACTGTCACTCTGTTTAAGGTGGAACAGGAGAAATTTTAACTGGATGCTAGCTAACATTAGCAGACGCTAACATACAAATATACTGTAAAAAAAATAATAATAAAATAACAATTAAAATTTAAGCAGTACATTTCTTCGTAGATGTCTTTCAGTAACTGTAAAACATTTATTTTAATTATTTGCAATTTGCTAAGACCTTTACATCCTGAGGTAGTGATAGCTTACAACCTGGTCTCACACCTATTCGTGATATAGTCATATATATAGGAGACTGCAATTCATGCTGAAAATATGCGATATGTCACGAATTGCAGACTACTATATCACGAGTAGGTGTGAGACCGGGTTGTAGCTTTGTCAGTAGTCATGGGGGTCCAGGTGTATGGAATGTCGTTGGTCTCTAAACGTGTTGGATTTGACCATGTTTTTTATTAGATTTTGTATAAACATTATACATATATAAATACGTTTAAAAGCGCACAAACACCCCCCCCCCCCCCCACACACACACACGTATATAAACCCCTCACTTCAACCACCACTGAATTTACTGCTGAAAAAAGCCCTTTTTTAATTCAGATTTTTTTGTTCAATTTAATTTTGAAGGAGATTTATCCTCTCTTAACATATATAAGTATATACACATAATTAAATAACACATGAGTAAATTAATGTATCTTTACACATAGTATACATGTTTACAGAAAGAGGAGGATCTGGAAAGTTAATTTCACTATGGGTTTGTATTGACACCGTATTGTTTAGCAGTATGCTATTAAAATAATGCACATAATTTATCAATGTGAATGAATTACGCCTCAGTATGTGTCACACACACAGTGTGAGTGAATAGTGATGTTTGTTTGTTATAAAATTATGAAAAGCTTTAGAGCATGTTATGAATGAAGTTATATAATAATATGCATGTTTACAAATTTTAAGGTACTAAACACCAGTTTTTTTATTGTGAAACAAACTTCCAGTTGCTATGGGGATCAGCTTACTATTATTGCTGTCTTCACACTGCTCATGTAGGGCTCAACGTAGCCACAGGTCAGCGCTTAGCTCACTATGTTATGAATAATTCAGATGAAACGTAGGGACTACGTTCACAAAGGATTTATGTTTCGTGTCAGCTACAGTGTGTGACGTAAATCCTATCATGAATATGTAAGTACGCCCGGATTTGAGGCCTCCCATTGGCGAAAACCTTAAGAAGCGTGTAAACGTGTCAATTTTGGTCACGTTATCACGACAAATTTTATGTGTCAACACGCAAATTTTTAATAACGTGTTAACGAGCATGTGTTCACACGTTTAGAGCCCAATGGCGTTCTATAAGAGACCAACGCCATTCCATACACCTGGACCCCCATGACTGCTGACGAAGTGACACTGAGCCTGCAGTGGGCCAGCGCTGTTTTCTGACTGTGACTCTGAGTGTAGTCAATTCACAAAAAACATAAGAACGCAGTACCAAAGCATGGCTCAATGTTGCATGTAGGTATTTTAGTATTGAATTCCTCTGTTTTTTCTTTCATTTGTTTTATGCTTCAAAGGAATACATCTACAAATGAGTATGTGCAAGTGTGTAAAGCTCTGATATTTAAGTACCCTTTTCTGAAGGAAAATGAGGGGAATGGATGTGTGAGTTAATTCTAATAGTGAAAATTACTTTATTGTTGTTTTTATACTTGTTCTTGTATAATTTAATTTGGAAACAGGTTATTTTCATTTTAAATGGCTTGGCCTGCTCTAAGTGTGTAGAATTACATGAGGTTTTGTAGTTACGGCTGGTAAAATGTAACGCGGATAAGCCCGTTGCAGTGGGCAGACAAGGTGCACTATATTCTGAAGCAACTTTGCGGTTGTATTTTTGGTTGTACACAAGGGACCAAAACTTGCTATATGTTGCTGAACAGCTTTTGATTTGCTCTACAACATTTCTTGTCGACTTTTCTTAGTAAGATAGGGATATCCAAACTCAGATATTTCTGTAATGGTAATTTTTATATGTCTCTGTTGAAAGAACTTGTCTGCTTGTTTGTCAGTATATTCATTTCTAATCGTCAACAGAGCTCAAAAACTAAGTGTATGTCACGTCAGCTCGAGGTCAATGCTTTATTAGAACAAACCACATCTTGTATATCAAACTGAGATGTCTCTAAGGAAACTAAGCTTGCAGAAACATCGAGTGATTATCTTATGGTTATGACGTATAAAATACCTATATAAATATCTCTGTGAAAACATCTCCTTTGTCCACATTCACATAGTACTCTCTGCTATTGTATGTTGACCACCTTAAGGTTAAATAAACTACTTTCTGATTCCAAATGCTCTGTTAGATTTCAATTCTTAATACTTGTACTTATTTTCTCCATCACAATTTCAAAAATACATATCAAATTCAAATGTGTACACAGTACACATTTTAAAATGCTTGTGACAATGATACATGTGTACGTTGAACGTTTTCAAACCCATGCCTTCTTTTTTGTACAAGACTCTGTGTATAATCAGTAATGTTGGAATTGAAATGTCCAAAATTGGAATAATCTGAAATATGTAACATGGAAAAGGTTAAGTACTAGCTGCCTGAGTACCATTTTCAAATGACCAATCATATGTTGCATTAACTTAATAAAAAATAAATAAAAACTACACTGACATACTACCATCTGGCCACAAATGGGAGTATGTGTCCACAATTCCATTTAGACCTAACAGGTGGTGGTGGGGTCTTAGGTCCGAAAGGCCATTTAGTCGAGAAAATAGCAGTTGCTTACCTCTTCGTAGTACCACACCATCCCAATCCACATATATGATAAGCTGCTTGGTGCACCTTATCGGCCTAGCGCGCGGCGCCCCCTAGACGATTTCTTTGCAGAGCCCGGGGTCGGGTCCTGGGCACACGTGGTGGGAGCTAAAAATCCTCAAAGTTTGGGCCTTTTACCCGCAATTTTGCATCAATCCACCAGGTGGCTCCTGGAACGTCCCGATTCCAATATATTCCATTACATTCCATTACAGGCAAATATATTGAGATTGGGATGGCGTATAAATATATATCATTCGTTGAAGTGTTTTGTAATGTTTTTAATACTTTTAACATGCCCAACATCCATAGACATTAACATTTTAAAGTGTTGGCTACTTTGATAAGGCAACACAAAAGTCCTTTCACAAAGTTTCCAACTATCTTTGATATATTTATAATGCCAGTAAACCGACAAACACGTAACCACAGTGAGCCAGCCTGCCCTTCTGAAACTCTTGTCCGAACGCCTTACTTTCAAATTTTCAAGTTAGCTAACGTTACTGCTGCATTACTTAAGGTGGAAGCAAAAAATTTAAAAGCTTCTGAGCGAACACCAGTCAGAATCCGAATGTTAAACAATACACCTGCATATAGTCAGCACAAAAAGATTGCTCACACATTAAAATCATGCCCAAGTGGTCCAAAGTTATGTTCCCTGATTAAACTAAATTAGATTAGATTAGATTCAACTTTGTCATTGTGCAGAGTACAAGTACAGGGCCAGTAAAATGTAGTTAGCATTTAACCAGAAGTGCAATATATAACATTATTTACATAATTTACATAAAGTGCAGTAGTGATATTATAGTGATTTTCGTGCCCTGCCCAGGCAGCGTTTATGGTAGATGTCCTCGAAGGAACTTGAAACTGGACACCTGATCCACTGCAGTTCCGTTGATGTAAATGGGGGCGTGAGCTTGGTTCCTAGTCCGTCTGAGGTCCATGATGATCTCCTTTGTTTTGAGCATGTTTAGTACCAGGTTATTGTTTTGGCACCACAAGGACAGATGCTGTACTTCATCCCGGTAGGGCGTTTCATTATTGTCTGTAATCAAGCCTATCACCATGGTGTCATCTGTGAATTTGACTACGGTGTTTGAACCATAGGCAGGTACACAGTCATGGGTGAAGAGAGAGTACAGAATCGGGCTAAGAACAAAACCTTGTGGAACGCCAGTGTTCAAAGTGATGGTTGATGAATGAAGGTTGCCTAATCTAACAGATTGGGGTCTGTTAGACAGGAAGTCTAAAATCCAGTGGCAGAGTAATGTGCTGATACCCAGATGGTTGAGTTTGGATATCAGCATAGACGGAATCACTGTGTTGAATGCAGAACTAAAATCGACGAACAGCATACTCACCTATGAGTTTTGACAGTCCAGTTGGGTTAGTGCAGTGTGCAGTGCTGTTGAGATAGCGTCCTCGGTGGATCTGTTGCTATGATAAGCAAAGTGGTGTGGGTCCAGCGTAGCAGGCAGGCAGGATTTCAAGTGAGAAAGAACTAGTCTTTTAAAGCACTTGGAAATTATTGGGGTGAGTGCGACAGGTCAAAAGTCATTAAAGTCTGAAGCAGTAGAATGCTTAGGCACAGGCACAATGATGGCTGACTTAAAGATAGATGGTACAGCTGCCTGGGCAAGCGAAACATTAAAGATGTGAGTGAAGACACCTGCAAGTTCCACAACACAAGCTCTTAGCACACGGCCAGGTACACCATCAGGGCCAGCTGCCTTCCGTGCATTCACTCTGCTCAGCATGCGACTGACATCCGAAGTGGAAAGTACAAGTGGGTTGTCGTCCGTGGAAGATTTATTGAAGATATCAATATCATCTGGTCGAAACGAGCGTAGAAGTTGTTCAGCTCATCAGGGACTGAAGCACTGTTGGTAGATGGAACAAAGCTAGTTGGTTTATAGTCAGGGCGTGTATTCCCTGCCACGTACACCGAGGGTCAGGGGAGGTAAAGTGCTCCTCAATCCGGCATTTGTAGCAGTGCTTGGCTATAGCTATTAGTCTCTTCATATTGCCAGGAACCCCAGTGGGCGGTACAAAGGACGCTTGTACCCTGAGCACTTCTATGCTGAGGGATGCCATGGTAAGAAATCTCGGACCACCAGTCTTGTTTTTTGCCCCCTTCTTTTGTACGCATTAGGTTTTTCCATTTATGTGCATCTGCTTTTCTTTTTTTCTTTTTTCTGTGAATCAGGACCGGCGTTTGTAGCAGTGCTTGGCTATAGCTATTCCTCTCCTCAAGTTAGCTCTGGCCAAGCTGTATGCTTCCCGGCGTCCTGATCTGAAGGCAGCATCTCTGGCTTTGAGCAGAGTTCGAACCTCTCATCCAGGGATTCTGATTAGGGAATGTTAATTGTTATGGCAAACTTAAAATTAATGATTAAGTATCAACAGGAAGGAAGATCAATGCTCAAAGAATTCTTTGAGGAGAAGAGAGAAATAAGACAGACAGTCAAAGATTCTCTCTTATCTCTTGAGTTTCTTGAACAAATCCAAGCCAAATATAGGACCCCAGTCACATACACCATTATTACATTATGTTTCGTTCCATCAACCCAAACATTCCCTTATTGGTGCCTCATTATCTTCATTTTTTTATTTTTTTATTTGCCATAACAATATTATTGTCTTTTGTGATAACACTCTGTCCACACAGTTGATGTGTTTCAGGACGCACAAAAAACTCAGAGATGGCAAAGCTCACAAAAATAAACCTCAGAGAAATCGCGCAGCACGCACAAAACACACAGAGAGAGCGCACAGTTCGCACAAAACACAGAAAGCGCAATGCTTGCAAAAAAACCCTCAGAGTAATCGCGCAACTTGCACAAAACACTCAGAGATCGCGCAGCACGCACAAAACACTCAGAGAGAGCGCAAAGCTCGCAAAAAAAAAACCTCAGAGAGATCGCGCAGCACGCACAAAACACTCAGAGAGACAGCAAAGCTCGCAAAAAAAATCTCAGAGAGAGGTGGGCCCTGGACCCACCGCGACCCTGAATTGGATACGTGGTTACAGATAATGAATGAATGAATGAATGAATGTTTGGTCGTGTTTTATTTTTGAACAGTGCTATATGCTACAGACCTCCTAGGGACCAGCTCCCTCCTCTCATAATGCCTCAAACAAAGTTCCAGAGCTCCCATAACCAACTCTCTCCCTCTGTGGACTCTCCTCTCACTGCCCCATGCACTCTGTTGCATTGTCATAAAACGCCCACTAGGCGGCGGCATAGCTACTGGACATATGAACCTTTCTCCATGTTTAAGACTCCGTTTGCTGGAATATTTTGAATACAAGGAAGTTTAAGTTTTCAGTTTAAGTCCCACTAGAACACAATAAATTATTTTCTTGAATTATTTAACTATATTTCTGTTGTTCATTTCTGTGTTTAACAGGTGTAAATTCTACAATCATATTCAATAATGGTCTTTTTCAAATGTCAAATTAAATATTTTTGAACATTATTTTGTATGCACGTAGACAAGACATACATTCTCAGATGAAATGCAGGCTTCAATGTAAAAAATACAGATGCTAATTTGGTGGGAGTCATAAGGCGGTGGGGTGTTTCTTTTGATGTGGAAAGTTTCTTTGTAGTTTTTCTGACGCTATGCTTTCTGTCCGTTTTCCAACGAAGCGAAGCAATTTGAGCTAAACGCTTCGGATTTCCACAAGACGTTTTTGCGTTGCTTTGCTGCGTTACACGGTTGCCTGGATACGTTCAGCTCCTTGAAAATTGATTGGCTGCGCGGCTCCCTCACTGTTAACACGCATTCACAACGATTTATTTTTTCATACGGCGCGTTTCAAACCGCATTCTGTCGAACTATGCAGTATTTCAAAGTAGCACACAATCGTTAGTGTTACATTTAGTAGTGTAGAACTCCGAGCGTGGACTACTGAGGGATTTACGACAGACCCTCTTCTCGTCTCCAGTCCTGAGTGAACTATATTTTAGTTGTAGCTTCACCACTGGTTCAGCTTAACAAATCAATCTAAAGAAAGCTTTTCCGTTCAGCTTACGTTGCGGATAAAGTCGTAGAAGAATGGACCGCGTCACTCCGGTCAATTTTGTCCAGCACAAACCGAAGATGGCAACAGACTACACGCCTTACATGGAAATGAAGGTGACTGTAACGAATTTGTGTTTTGATGCTTATGTATTTTTAATATGGAAAGCTGAAATGTCCAGATCTCTCTCTTTTGAAATAAGAGTCTGACGTATCGCGTGTAAACGATGTTAAAATTCCAGAATGTGTCTTCACTCTGTCCAAATATGGAGAAAGTTTAGCTCCATGCTGCAGTACTCCTTATTTCTTCAGCATCAATGGACCCTGAAGAGAAGGAGTACTGCAGCATGGACTGAAAGGGAACTAGTTAGGGCAACCAATCAGAACCCAAATGATTTACATATGAGATCTTAAAGTGCCCCTCTGGTAATCGATTAAACCCTTAAGACTTTTCTGCTTTCAGAATAAGGTATTTAGATGGTATTTCTAGTAAAAAAAAGTCCCACTTGAACTCTACATTGTCGCCTTCTTTCATTCCTGCAGCCCAGAAGTGCTGCCCTGCAAGGGACAAGACAAGAGCGGTAACAGTATCCAGGACTGGGGACAACATAGTAGCGGTAACAGGATCCTGGACTGAGGACAAGATACGAGTGGAAACAGGAGCCTGGACAGGGGACAAGACAGGAGCAGAAACAGGAGCCTGGACTGGAGCAGAAGCAGGAGTCTGGACTGGGGACAAGACAGGAGCGGTAACAGTATCCAGGACTGGGGACAACATAGTAGCGGTAACAGGATCCTGGACTGAGGACAAGACAGGAGCAGAAACAGGAGCCTGGACTGGAGCGGTAACAGGATCCTGGACTGAGGACAAGATACGAGTGGAAACAGGAGCCTGGACTGGGGACAAGACAGGAGTGGAAACAGGAGCCTGGACTGGGGACAAGACAGGAGTGGAAACAGGAGCCTGGACTGGGGACAAGACAGGGGCGGAAACAGGATCCTGGACTGGGGACAGGAGAAGAAGAGGCACTATGGGCAGAGCTGCTTGTGGATGTGGCACTGTGGAGCTCTGCATCCTCTGGAGCAGCCTGGGGCTCTGGATCCTCAGTAGCAGCCTTGGAGAATTTTTTCCAAAAAGCTTAGTAAAACATTCTACAGTTATTCCAGGGCTCTCTCACAGCAAGATTTCAGCTCATCGTAATGCTTCTCTCCTAAGAAGTGATCCTATGAACATAACTGATAAAATCTGGTGGGGAAGGAAAATTCAAATATTTAAAAAAAAGTTTGCATTGTAATCTTCACAGGTTTTAACTCACTCCCATCAAATCCATTAGGAACTCCCATGAGAAACTGCAAAACAGCAGGTTGATCACCCACAGTTAAAGCAAATATCTTCTCTGCAAACATAAATGCCTTCTCTAAAGAACATTGTGTCTGAGGTATCCTTTTGATGGGTGGACATTCTGTAATAGTGGGTGGTTGGTATGGAGGTGGACACAAATGCAAAGTACCACAGAATTTATTTAAAACAGAAAACCTGATCAAATCAAATGTATTTGTATAGTGCTTTTTACAACTGATGTTGTCACAAAGCAGCATCACAGAATTCATGTAAGTTTTGACATGAAATGTAAAAAATGTGAAAAATCCCCAGGTGAGCAAGCAAAGGGCGACAGTGGCACAGAGAATCTCCCTCAGAGCTGTGGAAGAAAGCTTGGGAGGAACCAAGGTTCACACGGGGAACTATCCTCCTCTGATCAGTCTACTGGTAATAATAGTTAGTCTGTGAGGGGCAGCTCCAAGGCCAGTGGTGGTGGCTGGAGCATGGGCAGCTGGTCTGAAGCGTGGAACAGGAGCTCAACAGTCATTCATCAGTGTCCAGACGGACAGGGGGGCAGTCGTTTACACAGAAAAAGGTAGAGGGATGGAGTTAGTTTTGATCTGTTTGGGTGAATTTAAAGCAGAAAATGTCTCTATTTTATGACCATTATTAATTACATTATACATGTTACCGTTAGGCCCAGTTATAAAAAGCCATGACATTAACTTTCACTGCTATGCAGACGACATGCAATTGTATATTCAGCCAAGCCCGATGACAAACACAGATTAAAGAAAGCAGAGGTGCAAAGGCTGGCTTCAGGGCTATGCCACCTCCAGCCACCAGGGGAGGCAGCAGGTGATCTCTGGACCCAATCAGACTTGATGGTAAACACCTGAGGACAGCCCTTATAGGCAAAGCGACACAGAAACACATTGCTAGATCTTTGTCTCTTTCTGAGTCACAAGAAACAGTAAGTAATTTTGTTAGAGGGTTGAGAGTTCCTACACTCCCACTCATCCTTACACTTCTCAAGCCATTTATGTCTTTACAGTTGTTGTATTAAAAAAAAATTAGTTCTAATTTTCCCTTTCTCTTTGGAAAGCCAGTTTTCCCCTGGTGTCCTTTGTTCTTTTCCCGCCAAAACCCAAGGGCTGGTTTCTATAATCACCTGTCTGTTTCCCACCCATTTTCAGGATTTTACTTAAGGCACTGTATCACCAGTTCTCTCCACTGCAGCCTTAGCGCAGTGGCAAAGAACTGACCTAGTAACACAGCAGCCCTGGTTCTTGCTCTTGGGTCCTGTTAAATTACATTTAATTAAAGTGACCCATTACAAGAGGACTGTTTAAAAGATGTGAAAGGCTGGATGTTGCATAAGTTTCTCCTTCTTAACAGTAATAACAGAATTTCTGGTTCTGGGTCCAAAAGTGGCAAGAAATAAATGATCAGATTTAATATTAAATCTCGCTGACTTTCCAGTTAAACCCGGTTCAGCCGCAAAAAAAACTTGGTGTCATAATTGACCCGGATTTATCATTTGATCAACACATAGGCAGTAATCACTAGGACAGCTTTTTTACATCTTCACAACATCACCAGGATAAGAAATGCCTCATCCCTGCAGGACACAGACACATTAGTACATGCCTTTATTACTTGCTGCAGCCAGGGTCCTCACTAAAACTATAAAATTTGAACATATCAGTCCAGTTATATCATCACTTCATTGGCTGCCTGTGAAATTCTGCATCGATTATAAAATTCTGTTATTAACGTATAAAGCCCTACATGGGCTCGCTCCTGAATTCCTTCAAGATACTATTTCCTAGTTTATGAGCCTCCACATTTACTCAGATCACAGAGTACTGGATTTTTAATAGTTCCCAGAATTCAGAAAACCTCAGCTGGGGGAAGAGCTTTTTCTTATAAAGCCCCCCAAATCTGGAATGATCTTCTAAAACCAACCCCAAGTTGATGATGTTTTTCCATACATTTTCAAATGCAAGGCAAGATGGAAATTGTCCTGTCACTGTTTGGTCTCTATTTTTAAAAAGAAAAAAAAAATTCCTGTGTTCTGCACCAACCATATAATGTGTATCTTTCTGTGCAACAATGGTGGAATTGGTGAACCTCTTACCATATTGGCTTCAGAGAGACACTGACACTCTGAGAAGCTCTTTTTATACCCAATCATGTTGTCAATTGACCTAATTAGTGTTAATTGGTCTTCCAGCTGTTCGTTATATGCTCAATTTCCTTTTTCCAGCCACTTATTGCTACTTGTCCCAACTTTTCTGGAATTTTTTGGTTTGTATAAAATAAAGTCTTAGGTGGGAGTTATTTTAATTAGTAAGCTGGGAATTTTAGGGGAATAACTGTAGTAAAGTGTAGGGTTATTTATGTCAGTATGATTTGTGTTTTTGTTATTAGATTCAGGGATTTTGCAGAAGGAGGCATATAGTATGTGGGGAAGCAAACCAGCCCCAGTGAAAACTTTGTAGGTTCACCTTTGAGTGGTTGAAGGTTATGGAGGTGTGTGAGAGCATGTGTGAGAGCCTAACTCTGTAAGGGAGAAGCAATGGGATTAATATAGGCTAACCTTGTCTTTTTCATTCCTTTGCTGTAGGTTACCTTGCCTGTTTTGTTTTGCTTAACATTTGTTGAAATAGTCTAGACGGGAGATTACGGTGTTAGCGGTGTTGCATGTTGAGTTAGGTATGGCCTAATCTTCCTTATGTTGAATAGTGAGAAGAGGCACAATCAAGCTACAGCAGTAATGTGATCTGTGAAGGTCAGCTGGTCATCAACCATGACACTCAGGTTTCTTACAACCTTGATGGGAGCCACTGATAGGGACTCTAGCTTGATGCTGATGTTGTGGAGAATAGCTTGCTTGACTGGGAGGGCCAGCAGTTCAGTTTTGGATAAATTCAATTGAAGGTGATGTTCCTTCATCCATGTAGATATGTCAGAGAGACAGTCAGAGATTCGAGTTGCCACTGAAGTGTCACCTGGAGGAAAGGATAAATAGAGCTGTGTGTCATCTGCATAGCAGTGATAGGAGAAGCCGTGTGAATGTATGATTGGGCCTAGAGAGGTGGTGTACAAAGCAAAGAGGAGGGGAACCAGCACTGAGCCTTGGGGCACACCTGTGGTGAGGTGGTGTCATGCTGATGTTTGTCCAAGCCATGACACATGCTTAGCATGAGAGGCCTGCTCTGATAGGGACCATGGCCAAGAAACCGGACACTAAGGTCTCAGGAGTAATCAAAGCATTACCTCCCAGAGCCCAGAGAACTGAAAACCCTGCCCCAGCCACCTGTTGCCAGGTGACTGAACCAAAACCTGGGAAGGTAGGTCCCGTGCAATACGTCACCTCCCAGACAGTTTTGGCTGGAGCTCCAATGCAGCGGATAGCTTCCTTACAGATTCCAGGGCATCCCCTTTGGAATACTTTCAGGAAGATACCAAGCTTCTACTACATTGGAACTCCAATGGATTGTGAACTGATGGTGGACAACAGGTAAATATCTGAAATCAGAGCACTCAACAAAATTGTCAGGCTTCTACCACCAGCACCAGCACCAGCCCCAGCCCTCCCCCACTCATTAAAATGACCCTCAGGTTCCATACATTACGTCATCTCCCTGTCTTGAATGGAGCTTTGATGCTGCTGATTGCTCCTTAGTCTAGTGTTTGTAGTTTTTGAGGTCTGGTGGTCTGGGAGATGAATATATTATTTTGAGCACTGTGGTCCAACTGGACGTGGATATGCACATTACTTCCCAGCATCCATGTGTTTTATTTCATACACTGTCCTCAAGATTCCTTGTACTGTTAATCACCTATCTGCATTTGGGCTCTTTAAAGACAGCTTTGATTTGATCTGTCTGTTCTAAATCAAGGGAACAGTGACAGGGTTGTGTGTAGTGTGTTAGTGTTGGTAGGTGGATTGGCGACTCAAAAGTGTCCGTAGGTGTGTGTGAGTGAATGTGTGTGTGTGTGTGTCTGTGTTGCCCTGTGAAGGACTGGTGCCCCCTCCAGGGTGTATTCCCGCCTTGCGCCCAATGATTCCAGGTAGGCCCTGGACCCACCGCGACCCTGAATTGGATAAGTGGTTACAGATAATGAATGAATGAATGAATGAATGAATGAATGAATGTTTGGTCGTGTTTTATTTTTGAACAGTGCTATATGCTACAGACCTCCTAGGGACCAGCTCCCTCCTCTCATAATGCCTCAAACAAAGTTCCAGAGCTCCCATAACCAACTCTCTCCTCTGTGGACTCTCCTCTCACTGCCCCATGCACTCTGTTGCATTGTCATAAAACGCCCACTAGGCGGCGGCATAGCTACTGGACATATGAACCTTTCTCCATGTTTAAGACTCCGTTTGCTGGAATATTTTGAATACAAGGAAGTTTAAGTTTTCAGTTTAAGTCCCACTAGAACACAATAAATTATTTTCTTGAATTATTTAACTATATTTCTGTTGTTCATTTCTGTGTTTAACAGATGTAAATTCTACAATCATATTCAATAATGGTCTTTTTCAAATGTCAAATTAAATATTTTTGAACATTATTTTGTATGCACGTAGACAAGACATACATTCTCAGATGAAATGCAGGCTTCAATGTAAAAAATACAGATGCTAATTTGGTGGGAGTCATAAGGCGGTGGGGTGTTTCTTTTGATGTGGAAAGTTTCTTTGTAGTTTTTCTGACGCTATGCTTTCTATCCGTTTTCCAACGAAGCGAAGCAATTTGAGCTAAACGCTTCGGATTTCCACAAGACGTTTTTGCGTTGCTTTGCTGCGTTACACGATTGCCTGGATACGTTCAGCTCCTTGAAAATTGATTGGCTGCGCGGCTCCCTCACTGTTAACACGCATTCACAACGATTTATTTTTTCATACGGCGCGTTTCAAACCGCGTTCTGTCGAACTATGCAGTATTTCAAAGTAGCACACAATCGTTAGTGTTACATTTAGTAGTGTAGAACTCCGAGCGTGGACTACTGAGGGATTTACGACAGACCCTCTTCTCGTCTCCAGTCCTGAGTGAACTATATTTTAGTTGTAGCTTCACCACTGGTTCAGCTTAACAAATCAATCTAAAGAAAGCTTTTCCGTTCAGCTTACGTTGCGGATAAAGTCGTAGAAGAATGGACCGCGTCACTCCGGTCAATTTTGTCCAGCACAAACCGAAGATGGCAACAGACTACACGCCTTACATGGAAATGAAGGTGACTGTAACGAATTTGTGTTTTGATGCTTATGTATTTTTAATATGGAAAGCTGAAATGTCCAGATCTCTCTCTTTTGAAATAAGAGTCTGACGTATCGCGTGTAAACGATGTTAAAATTCCAGAATGTGTCTTCACTCTGTCCAAATATGGAGAAAGTTTAGCTCCATGCTGCAGTACTCCTTATTTCTTCAGCATCAATGGACCCTGAAGAGAAGGAGTACTGCAGCATGGACTGAAAGGGAACTAGTTAGGGCAACCAATCAGAACCCAAATGATTTACATATGAGATCTTAAAGTGCCCCTCTGGTAATCGATTAAACCCTTAAGACTTTTCTGCTTTCAGAATAAGGTATTTAGATGGTATTTCCAGTAAAAAAAAGTCCCACTTGAACTCTACATTGTCGCCTTCTTTCATTCCTGCAGCCCAGAAGTGCTGCCCTGCAAGGGACAAGACAAGAGCGGTAACAGTATCCAGGACTGGGGACAACATAGTAGCGGTACAGGATCCTGGACTGAGGACAAGATACGAGTGGAAACAGGAGCCTGGACAGGGGACAAGACAGGAGCAGAAACAGGAGCCTGGACTGGAGCAGAAGCAGGAGTCTGGACTGGGGACAAGACAGGAGCGGTAACAGTATCCAGGACTGGGGACAACATAGTAGCGGTAACAGGATCCTGGACTGAGGACAAGACAGGAGCAGAAACAGGAGCCTGGACTGGAGCGGTAACAGGATCCTGGACTGAGGACAAGATACGAGTGGAAACAGGAGCCTGGACTGGGGACAAGACAGGAGTGGAAACAGGAGCCTGGACTGGGGACAAGACAGGAGTGGAAACAGGAGCCTGGACTGGGGACAAGACAGGGGCGGAAACAGGATCCTGGACTGGGGACAGGAGAAGAAGAGGCACTATGGGCAGAGCTGCTTGTGGATGTGGCACTGTGGAGCTCTGCATCCTCTGGAGCAGCCTGGGGCTCTGGATCCTCAGTAGCAGCCTTGGAGAATTTTTTCCAAAAAGCTTAGTAAAACATTCTACAGTTATTCCAGGGCTCTCTCACAGCAAGATTTCAGCTCATCGTAATGCTTCTCTCCTAAGAAGTGATCCTATGAACATAACTGATAAAATCTGGTGGGGAAGGAAAATTCAAATATTTAAAAAAAAGTTTGCATTGTAATCTTCACAGGTTTTAACTCACTCCCATCAAATCCATTAGGAACTCCCATGAGAAACTGCAAAACAGCAGGTTGATCACCCACAGTTAAAGCAAATATCTTCTCTGCAAACATAAATGCCTTCTCTAAAGAACATTGTGTCTGAGGTATCCTTTTGATGGGTGGACATTCTGTAATAGTGGGTGGTTGGTATGGAGGTGGACACAAATGCAAAGTACCACAGAATTTATTTAAAACAGAAAACCTGATCAAATCAAATGTATTTGTATAGTGCTTTTTACAACTGATGTTGTCACAAAGCAGCATCACAGAATTCATGTAAGTTTTGACATGAAATGTAAAAAATGTGAAAAATCCCCAGGTGAGCAAGCAAAGGGCGACAGTGGCACAGAGAATCTCCCTCAGAGCTGTGGAAGAAAGCTTGGGAGGAACCAAGGTTCACACGGGGAACTATCCTCCTCTGATCAGTCTACTGGTAATAATAGTTAGTCTGTGAGGGGCAGCTCCAAGGCCAGTGGTGGTGGCTGGAGCATGGGCAGCTGGTCTGAAGCGTGGAACAGGAGCTCAACAGTCATTCATCAGTGTCCAGACGGACAGGGGGGCAGTCGTTTACACAGAAAAAGGTAGAGGGATGGAGTTAGTTTTGATCTGTTTGGGTGAATTTAAAGCAGAAAATGTCTCTATTTTATGACCATTATTAATTACATTATACATGTTACCGTTAGGCCCAGTTATAAAAAGCCATGACATTAACTTTCACTGCTATGCAGACGACATGCAATTGTATATTCAGCCAAGCCCGATGACAAACACAGATTAAAGAAAGCAGAGGTGCAAAGGCTGGCTTCAGGGCTATGCCACCTCCAGCCACCAGGGGAGGCAGCAGGTGATCTCTGGACCCAATCAGACTTGATGGTAAACACCTGAGGACAGCCCTTATAGGCAAAGCGACACAGAAACACATTGCTAGATCTTTGTCTCTTTCTGAGTCACAAGAAACAGTAAGTAATTTTGTTAGAGGGTTGAGAGTTCCTACACTCCCACTCATCCTTACACTTCTCAAGCCATTTATGTCTTTACAGTTGTTGTATTAAAAAAAAATTAGTTCTAATTTTCCCTTTCTCTTTGGAAAGCCAGTTTTCCCCTGGTGTCCTTTGTTCTTTTCCCGCCAAAACCCAAGGGCTGGTTTCTATAATCACCTGTCTGTTTCCCACCCATTTTCAGGATTTTACTTAAGGCACTGTATCACCAGTTCTCTCCACTGCAGCCTTAGCGCAGTGGCAAAGAACTGACCTAGTAACACAGCAGCCCTGGTTCTTGCTCTTGGGTCCTGTTAAATTACATTTAATTAAAGTGACCCATTACAAGAGGACTGTTTAAAAGATGTGAAAGGCTGGATGTTGCATAAGTTTCTCCTTCTTAACAGTAATAACAGAATTTCTGGTTCTGGGTCCAAAAGTGGCAAGAAATAAATGATCAGATTTAATATTAAATCTCGCTGACTTTCCAGTTAAACCCGGTTCAGCCGCAAAAAAAACTTGGTGTCATAATTGACCCGGATTTATCATTTGATCAACACATAGGCAGTAATCACTAGGACAGCTTTTTTACATCTTCACAACATCACCAGGATAAGAAATGCCTCATCCCTGCAGGACACAGACACATTAGTACATGCCTTTATTACTTGCTGCAGCCAGGGTCCTCACTAAAACTATAAAATTTGAACATATCAGTCCAGTTATATCATCACTTCATTGGCTGCCTGTGAAATTCTGCATCGATTATAAAATTCTGTTATTAACGTATAAAGCCCTACATGGGCTCGCTCCTGAATTCCTTCAAGATACTATTTCCTAGTTTATGAGCCTCCACATTTACTCAGATCACAGAGTACTGGATTTTTAATAGTTCCCAGAATTCAGAAAACCTCAGCTGGGGGAAGAGCTTTTTCTTATAAAGCCCCCCAAATCTGGAATGATCTTCTAAAACCAACCCCAAGTTGATGATGTTTTTCCATACATTTTCAAATGCAAGGCAAGATGGAAATTGTCCTGTCACTGTTTGGTCTCTATTTTTAAAAAGAAAAAAAAAATTCCTGTGTTCTGCACCAACCATATAATGTGTATCTTTCTGTGCAACAATGGTGGAATTGGTGAACCTCTTACCATATTGGCTTCAGAGAGACACTGACACTCTGAGAAGCTCTTTTTATACCCAATCATGTTGTCAATTGACCTAATTAGTGTTAATTGGTCTTCCAGCTGTTCGTTATATGCTCAATTTCCTTTTTCCAGCCACTTATTGCTACTTGTCCCAACTTTTCTGGAATTTTTTGGTTTGTATAAAATAAAGTCTTAGGTGGGAGTTATTTTAATTAGTAAGCTGGGAATTTTAGGGGAATAACTGTAGTAAAGTGTAGGGTTATTTATGTCAGTATGATTTGTGTTTTTGTTATTAGATTCAGGGATTTTGCAGAAGGAGGCATATAGTATGTGGGGAAGCAAACCAGCCCCAGTGAAAACTTTGTAGGTTCACCTTTGAGTGGTTGAAGGTTATGGAGGTGTGTGAGAGCATGTGTGAGAGCCTAACTCTGTAAGGGAGAAGCAATGGGATTAATATAGGCTAACCTTGTCTTTTTCATTCCTTTGCTGTAGGTTACCTTGCCTGTTTTGTTTTGCTTAACATTTGTTGAAATAGTCTAGACGGGAGATTACGGTGTTAGCGGTGTTGCATGTTGAGTTAGGTATGGCCTAATCTTCCTTATGTTGAATAGTGAGAAGAGGCACAATCAAGCTACAGCAGTAATGTGATCTGTGAAGGTCAGCTGGTCATCAACCATGACACTCAGGTTTCTTACAACCTTGATGGGAGCCACTGATAGGGACTCTAGCTTGATGCTGATGTTGTGGAGAATAGCTTGCTTGACTGGGAGGGCCAGCAGTTCAGTTTTGGATAAATTCAATTGAAGGTGATGTTCCTTCATCCATGTAGATATGTCAGAGAGACAGTCAGAGATTCGAGTTGCCACTGAAGTGTCACCTGGAGGAAAGGATAAATAGAGCTGTGTGTCATCTGCATAGCAGTGATAGGAGAAGCCGTGTGAATGTATGATTGGGCCTAGAGAGGTGGTGTACAAAGCAAAGAGGAGGGGAACCAGCACTGAGCCTTGGGGCACACCTGTGGTGAGGTGGTGTCATGCTGATGTTTGTCCAAGCCATGACACATGCTTAGCATGAGAGGCCTGCTCTGATAGGGACCATGGCCAAGAAACCAGACACTAAGGTCTCAGGAGTAATCAAAGCATTACCTCCCAGAGCCCAGAGAACTGAAAACCCTGCCCCAGCCACCTGTTGCCAGGTGACTGAACCAAAACCTGGGAAGGTAGGTCCCGTGCAATACGTCACCTCCCAGACAGTTTTGGCTGGAGCTCCAATGCAGCGGATAGCTTCCTTACAGATTCCAGGGCATCCCCTTTGGAATACTTTCAGGAAGATACCAAGCTTCTACTACATTGGAACTCCAATGGATTGTGAACTGATGGTGGACAACAGGTAAATATCTGAAATCAGAGCACTCAACAAAATTGTCAGGCTTCTACCACCAGCACCAGCACCAGCCCCAGCCCTCCCCCACTCATTAAAATGACCCTCAGGTTCCATACATTACGTCATCTCCCTGTCTTGAATGGAGCTTTGATGCTGCTGATTGCTCCTTAGTCTAGTGTTTGTAGTTTTTGAGGTCTGGTGGTCTGGGAGATGAATATATTATTTTGAGCACTGTGGTCCAACTGGACGTGGATATGCACATTACTTCCCAGCATCCATGTGTTTTATTTCATACACTGTCCTCAAGATTCCTTGTACTGTTAATCACCTATCTGCATTTGGGCTCTTTAAAGACAGCTTTGATTTGATCTGTCTGTTCTAAATCAAGGGAACAGTGACAGGGTTGTGTGTAGTGTGTTAGTGTTGGTAGGTGGATTGGCGACTCAAAAGTGTCCGTAGGTGTGTGTGAGTGAATGTGTGTGTGTGTGTGTCTGTGTTGCCCTGTGAAGGACTGGTGCCCCCTCCAGGGTGTATTCCCGCCTTGCGCCCAATGATTCCAGGTAGGCCCTGGACCCACCGCGACCCTGAATTGGATAAGTGGTTACAGATAATGAATGAATGAATGAATGAATGAATGTTTGGTCGTGTTTTATTTTTGAACAGTGCTATATGCTACAGATCTCCTAGGGACCAGCTCCCTCCTCTCATAATGCCTCAAACAAAGTTCCAGAGCTCCCATAACCAACTCTCTCCTCTGTGGACTCTCCTCTCACTGCCCCATGCACTCTGTTGCATTGTCATAAAACGCCCACTAGGCGGCGGCATAGCTACTGGACATATGAACCTTTCTCCATGTTTAAGACTCCGTTTGCTGGAATATTTTGAATACAAGGAAGTTTAAGTTTTCAGTTTAAGTCCCACTAGAACACAATAAATTATTTTCTTGAATTATTTAACTATATTTCTGTTGTTCATTTCTGTGTTTAACAGATGTAAATTCTACAATCATATTCAATAATGGTCTTTTTCAAATGTCAAATTAAATATTTTTGAACATTATTTTGTATGCACGTAGACAAGACATACATTCTCAGATGAAATGCAGGCTTCAATGTAAAAAATACAGATGCTAATTTGGTGGGAGTCATAAGGCGGTGGGGTGTTTCTTTTGATGTGGAAAGTTTCTTTGTAGTTTTTCTGACGCTATGCTTTCTATCCGTTTTCCAACGAAGCGAAGCAATTTGAGCTAAACGCTTCGGATTTCCACAAGACGTTTTTGCGTTGCTTTGCTGCGTTACACGATTGCCTGGATACGTTCAGCTCCTTGAAAATTGATTGGCTGCGCGGCTCCCTCACTGTTAACACGCATTCACAACGATTTATTTTTTCATACGGCGCGTTTCAAACCGCGTTCTGTCGAACTATGCAGTATTTCGAAGTAGCACACAATCGTTAGTGTTACATTTAGTAGTGTAGAACTCCGAGCGTGGACTACTGAGGGATTTACGACAGACCCTCTTCTCGTCTCCAGTCCTGAGTGAACTATATTTTAGTTGTAGCTTCACCACTGGTTCAGCTTAACAAATCAATCTAAAGAAAGCTTTTCCGTTCAGCTTACGTTGCGGATAAAGTCGTAGAAGAATGGACCGCGTCACTCCGGTCAATTTTGTCCAGCACAAACCGAAGATGGCAACAGACTACACGCCTTACATGGAAATGAAGGTGACTGTAACGAATTTGTGTTTTGATGCTTATGTATTTTTAATATGGAAAGCTGAAATGTCCAGATCTCTCTCTTTTGAAATAAGAGTCTGACGTATCGCGTGTAAACGATGTTAAAATTCCAGAATGTGTCTTCACTCTGTCCAAATATGGAGAAAGTTTAGCTCCATGCTGCAGTACTCCTTATTTCTTCAGCATCAATGGACCCTGAAGAGAAGGAGTACTGCAGCATGGACTGAAAGGGAACTAGTTAGGGCAACCAATCAGAACCCAAATGATTTACATATGAGATCTTAAAGTGCCCCTCTGGTAATCGATTAAACCCTTAAGACTTTTCTGCTTTCAGAATAAGGTATTTAGATGGTATTTCCAGTAAAAAAAAGTCCCACTTGAACTCTACATTGTCGCCTTCTTTCATTCCTGCAGCCCAGAAGTGCTGCCCTGCAAGGGACAAGACAAGAGCGGTAACAGTATCCAGGACTGGGGACAACATAGTAGCGGTACAGGATCCTGGACTGAGGACAAGATACGAGTGGAAACAGGAGCCTGGACAGGGGACAAGACAGGAGCAGAAACAGGAGCCTGGACTGGAGCAGAAGCAGGAGTCTGGACTGGGGACAAGACAGGAGCGGTAACAGTATCCAGGACTGGGGACAACATAGTAGCGGTAACAGGATCCTGGACTGAGGACAAGACAGGAGCAGAAACAGGAGCCTGGACTGGAGCGGTAACAGGATCCTGGACTGAGGACAAGATACGAGTGGAAACAGGAGCCTGGACTGGGGACAAGACAGGAGTGGAAACAGGAGCCTGGACTGGGGACAAGACAGGAGTGGAAACAGGAGCCTGGACTGGGGACAAGACAGGGGCGGAAACAGGATCCTGGACTGGGGACAGGAGAAGAAGAGGCACTATGGGCAGAGCTGCTTGTGGATGTGGCACTGTGGAGCTCTGCATCCTCTGGAGCAGCCTGGGGCTCTGGATCCTCAGTAGCAGCCTTGGAGATTTTTTTCCAAAAAGCTTAGTAAAACATTCTACAGTTATTCCAGGGCTCTCTCACAGCAAGATTTCAGCTCATCGTAATGCTTCTCTCCTAAGAAGTGATCCTATGAACATAACTGATAAAATCTGGTGGGGAAGGAAAATTCAAATATTTAAAAAAAAGTTTGCATTGTAATCTTCACAGGTTTTAACTCACTCCCATCAAATCCATTAGGAACTCCCATGAGAAACTGCAAAACAGCAGGTTGATCACCCACAGTTAAAGCAAATATCTTCTCTGCAAACATAAATGCCTTCTCTAAAGAACATTGTGTCTGAGGTATCCTTTTGATGGGTGGACATTCTGTAATAGTGGGTGGTTGGTATGGAGGTGGACACAAATGCAAAGTACCACAGAATTTATTTAAAACAGAAAACCTGATCAAATCAAATGTATTTGTATAGTGCTTTTTACAACTGATGTTGTCACAAAGCAGCATCACAGAATTCATGTAAGTTTTGACATGAAATGTAAAAAATGTGAAAAATCCCCAGGTGAGCAAGCAAAGGGCGACAGTGGCACAGAGAATCTCCCTCAGAGCTGTGGAAGAAAGCTTGGGAGGAACCAAGGTTCACACGGGGAACTATCCTCCTCTGATCAGTCTACTGGTAATAATAGTTAGTCTGTGAGGGGCAGCTCCAAGGCCAGTGGTGGTGGCTGGAGCATGGGCAGCTGGTCTGAAGCGTGGAACAGGAGCTCAACAGTCATTCATCAGTGTCCAGACGGACAGGGGGGCAGTCGTTTACACAGAAAAAGGTAGAGGGATGGAGTTAGTTTTGATCTGTTTGGGTGAATTTAAAGCAGAAAATGTCTCTATTTTATGACCATTATTAATTACATTATACATGTTACCGTTAGGCCCAGTTATAAAAAGCCATGACATTAACTTTCACTGCTATGCAGACGACATGCAATTGTATATTCAGCCAAGCCCGATGACAAACACAGATTAAAGAAAGCAGAGGTGCAAAGGCTGGCTTCAGGGCTATGCCACCTCCAGCCACCAGGGGAGGCAGCAGGTGATCTCTGGACCCAATCAGACTTGATGGTAAACACCTGAGGACAGCCCTTATAGGCAAAGCGACACAGAAACACATTGCTAGATCTTTGTCTCTTTCTGAGTCACAAGAAACAGTAAGTAATTTTGTTAGAGGGTTGAGAGTTCCTACACTCCCACTCATCCTTACACTTCTCAAGCCATTTATGTCTTTACAGTTGTTGTATTAAAAAAAAATTAGTTCTAATTTTCCCTTTCTCTTTGGAAAGCCAGTTTTCCCCTGGTGTCCTTTGTTCTTTTCCCGCCAAAACCCAAGGGCTGGTTTCTATAATCACCTGTCTGTTTCCCACCCATTTTCAGGATTTTACTTAAGGCACTGTATCACCAGTTCTCTCCACTGCAGCCTTAGCGCAGTGGCAAAGAACTGACCTAGTAACACAGCAGCCCTGGTTCTTGCTCTTGGGTCCTGTTAAATTACATTTAATTAAAGTGACCCATTACAAGAGGACTGTTTAAAAGATGTGAAAGGCTGGATGTTGCATAAGTTTCTCCTTCTTAACAGTAATAACAGAATTTCTGGTTCTGGGTCCAAAAGTGGCAAGAAATAAATGATCAGATTTAATATTAAATCTCGCTGACTTTCCAGTTAAACCCGGTTCAGCCGCAAAAAAAAACTTGGTGTCATAATTGACCCGGATTTATCATTTGATCAACACATAGGCAGTAATCACTAGGACAGCTTTTTTACATCTTCACAACATCACCAGGATAAGAAATGCCTCATCCCTGCAGGACACAGACACATTAGTACATGCCTTTATTACTTGCTGCAGCCAGGGTCCTCACTAAAACTATAAAATTTGAACATATCAGTCCAGTTATATCATCACTTCATTGGCTGCCTGTGAAATTCTGCATCGATTATAAAATTCTGTTATTAACGTATAAAGCCCTACATGGGCTCGCTCCTGAATTCCTTCAAGATACTATTTCCTAGTTTATGAGCCTCCACATTTACTCAGATCACAGAGTACTGGATTTTTAATAGTTCCCAGAATTCAGAAAACCTCAGCTGGGGGAAGAGCTTTTTCTTATAAAGCCCCCCAAATCTGGAATGATCTTCTAAAACCAACCCCAAGTTGATGATGTTTTTCCATACATTTTCAAATGCAAGGCAAGATGGAAATTGTCCTGTCACTGTTTGGTCTCTATTTTTAAAAAGAAAAAAAAAATTCCTGTGTTCTGCACCAACCATATAATGTGTATCTTTCTGTGCAACAATGGTGGAATTGGTGAACCTCTTACCATATTGGCTTCAGAGAGACACTGACACTCTGAGAAGCTCTTTTTATACCCAATCATGTTGTCAATTGACCTAATTAGTGTTAATTGGTCTTCCAGCTGTTCGTTATATGCTCAATTTCCTTTTTCCAGCCACTTATTGCTACTTGTCCCAACTTTTCTGGAATTTTTTGGTTTGTATAAAATAAAGTCTTAGGTGGGAGTTATTTTAATTAGTAAGCTGGGAATTTTAGGGGAATAACTGTAGTAAAGTGTAGGGTTATTTATGTCAGTATGATTTGTGTTTTTGTTATTAGATTCAGGGATTTTGCAGAAGGAGGCATATAGTATGTGGGGAAGCAAACCAGCCCCAGTGAAAACTTTGTAGGTTCACCTTTGAGTGGTTGAAGGTTATGGAGGTGTGTGAGAGCATGTGTGAGAGCCTAACTCTGTAAGGGAGAAGCAATGGGATTAATATAGGCTAACCTTGTCTTTTTCATTCCTTTGCTGTAGGTTACCTTGCCTGTTTTGTTTTGCTTAACATTTGTTGAAATAGTCTAGACGGGAGATTACGGTGTTAGCGGTGTTGCATGTTGAGTTAGGTATGGCCTAATCTTCCTTATGTTGAATAGTGAGAAGAGGCACAATCAAGCTACAGCAGTAATGTGATCTGTGAAGGTCAGCTGGTCATCAACCATGACACTCAGGTTTCTTACAACCTTGATGGGAGCCACTGATAGGGACTCTAGCTTGATGCTGATGTTGTGGAGAATAGCTTGCTTGACTGGGAGGGCCAGCAGTTCAGTTTTGGATAAATTCAATTGAAGGTGATGTTCCTTCATCCATGTAGATATGTCAGAGAGACAGTCAGAGATTCGAGTTGCCACTGAAGTGTCACCTGGAGGAAAGGATAAATAGAGCTGTGTGTCATCTGCATAGCAGTGATAGGAGAAGCCGTGTGAATGTATGATTGGGCCTAGAGAGGTGGTGTACAAAGCAAAGAGGAGGGGAACCAGCACTGAGCCTTGGGGCACACCTGTGGTGAGGTGGTGTCATGCTGATGTTTGTCCAAGCCATGACACATGCTTAGCATGAGAGGCCTGCTCTGATAGGGACCATGGCCAAGAAACCAGACACTAAGGTCTCAGGAGTAATCAAAGCATTACCTCCCAGAGCCCAGAGAACTGAAAACCCTGCCCCAGCCACCTGTTGCCAGGTGACTGAACCAAAACCTGGGAAGGTAGGTCCCGTGCAATACGTCACCTCCCAGACAGTTTTGGCTGGAGCTCCAATGCAGCGGATAGCTTCCTTACAGATTCCAGGGCATCCCCTTTGGAATACTTTCAGGAAGATACCAAGCTTCTACTACATTGGAACTCCAATGGATTGTGAACTGATGGTGGACAACAGGTAAATATCTGAAATCAGAGCACTCAACAAAATTGTCAGGCTTCTACCACCAGCACCAGCACCAGCCCCAGCCCTCCCCCACTCATTAAAATGACCCTCAGGTTCCATACATTACGTCATCTCCCTGTCTTGAATGGAGCTTTGATGCTGCTGATTGCTCCTTAGTCTAGTGTTTGTAGTTTTTGAGGTCTGGTGGTCTGGGAGATGAATATATTATTTTGAGCACTGTGGTCCAACTGGACGTGGATATGCACATTACTTCCCAGCATCCATGTGTTTTATTTCATACACTGTCCTCAAGATTCCTTGTACTGTTAATCACCTATCTGCATTTGGGCTCTTTAAAGACAGCTTTGATTTGATCTGTCTGTTCTAAATCAAGGGAACAGTGACAGGGTTGTGTGTAGTGTGTTAGTGTTGGTAGGTGGATTGGCGACTCAAAAGTGTCCGTAGGTGTGTGTGAGTGAATGTGTGTGTGTGTGTGTCTGTGTTGCCCTGTGAAGGACTGGTGCCCCCTCCAGGGTGTATTCCCGCCTTGCGCCCAATGATTCCAGGTAGGCCCTGGACCCACCGCGACCCTGAATTGGATAAGTGGTTACAGATAATGAATGAATGAATGAATGAATGAATGTTTGGTCGTGTTTTATTTTTGAACAGTGCTATATGCTACAGATCTCCTAGGGACCAGCTCCCTCCTCTCATAATGCCTCAAACAAAGTTCCAGAGCTCCCATAACCAACTCTCTCCTCTGTGGACTCTCCTCTCACTGCCCCATGCACTCTGTTGCATTGTCATAAAACGCCCACTAGGCGGCGGCATAGCTACTGGACATATGAACCTTTCTCCATGTTTAAGACTCCGTTTGCTGGAATATTTTGAATACAAGGAAGTTTAAGTTTTCAGTTTAAGTCCCACTAGAACACAATAAATTATTTTCTTGAATTATTTAACTATATTTCTGTTGTTCATTTCTGTGTTTAACAGATGTAAATTCTACAATCATATTCAATAATGGTCTTTTTCAAATGTCAAATTAAATATTTTTGAACATTATTTTGTATGCACGTAGACAAGACATACATTCTCAGATGAAATGCAGGCTTCAATGTAAAAAATACAGATGCTAATTTGGTGGGAGTCATAAGGCGGTGGGGTGTTTCTTTTGATGTGGAAAGTTTCTTTGTAGTTTTTCTGACGCTATGCTTTCTATCCGTTTTCCAACGAAGCGAAGCAATTTGAGCTAAACGCTTCGGATTTCCACAAGACGTTTTTGCGTTGCTTTGCTGCGTTACACGATTGCCTGGATACGTTCAGCTCCTTGAAAATTGATTGGCTGCGCGGCTCCCTCACTGTTAACACGCATTCACAACGATTTATTTTTTCATACGGCGCGTTTCAAACCGCGTTCTGTCGAACTATGCAGTATTTCAAAGTAGCACACAATCGTTAGTGTTACATTTAGTAGTGTAGAACTCCGAGCGTGGACTACTGAGGGATTTACGACAGACCCTCTTCTCGTCTCCAGTCCTGAGTGAACTATATTTTAGTTGTAGCTTCACCACTGGTTCAGCTTAACAAATCAATCTAAAGAAAGCTTTTCCGTTCAGCTTACGTTGCGGATAAAGTCGTAGAAGAATGGACCGCGTCACTCCGGTCAATTTTGTCCAGCACAAACCGAAGATGGCAACAGACTACACGCCTTACATGGAAATGAAGGTGACTGTAACGAATTTGTGTTTTGATGCTTATGTATTTTTAATATGGAAAGCTGAAATGTCCAGATCTCTCTCTTTTGAAATAAGAGTCTGACGTATCGCGTGTAAACGATGTTAAAATTCCAGAATGTGTCTTCACTCTGTCCAAATATGGAGAAAGTTTAGCTCCATGCTGCAGTACTCCTTATTTCTTCAGCATCAATGGACCCTGAAGAGAAGGAGTACTGCAGCATGGACTGAAAGGGAACTAGTTAGGGCAACCAATCAGAACCCAAATGATTTACATATGAGATCTTAAAGTGCCCCTCTGGTAATCGATTAAACCCTTAAGACTTTTCTGCTTTCAGAATAAGGTATTTAGATGGTATTTCCAGTAAAAAAAAGTCCCACTTGAACTCTACATTGTCGCCTTCTTTCATTCCTGCAGCCCAGAAGTGCTGCCCTGCAAGGGACAAGACAAGAGCGGTAACAGTATCCAGGACTGGGGACAACATAGTAGCGGTACAGGATCCTGGACTGAGGACAAGATACGAGTGGAAACAGGAGCCTGGACAGGGGACAAGACAGGAGCAGAAACAGGAGCCTGGACTGGAGCAGAAGCAGGAGTCTGGACTGGGGACAAGACAGGAGCGGTAACAGTATCCAGGACTGGGGACAACATAGTAGCGGTAACAGGATCCTGGACTGAGGACAAGACAGGAGCAGAAACAGGAGCCTGGACTGGAGCGGTAACAGGATCCTGGACTGAGGACAAGATACGAGTGGAAACAGGAGCCTGGACTGGGGACAAGACAGGAGTGGAAACAGGAGCCTGGACTGGGGACAAGACAGGAGTGGAAACAGGAGCCTGGACTGGGGACAAGACAGGGGCGGAAACAGGATCCTGGACTGGGGACAGGAGAAGAAGAGGCACTATGGGCAGAGCTGCTTGTGGATGTGGCACTGTGGAGCTCTGCATCCTCTGGAGCAGCCTGGGGCTCTGGATCCTCAGTAGCAGCCTTGGAGAATTTTTTCCAAAAAGCTTAGTAAAACATTCTACAGTTATTCCAGGGCTCTCTCACAGCAAGATTTCAGCTCATCGTAATGCTTCTCTCCTAAGAAGTGATCCTATGAACATAACTGATAAAATCTGGTGGGGAAGGAAAATTCAAATATTTAAAAAAAAGTTTGCATTGTAATCTTCACAGGTTTTAACTCACTCCCATCAAATCCATTAGGAACTCCCATGAGAAACTGCAAAACAGCAGGTTGATCACCCACAGTTAAAGCAAATATCTTCTCTGCAAACATAAATGCCTTCTCTAAAGAACATTGTGTCTGAGGTATCCTTTTGATGGGTGGACATTCTGTAATAGTGGGTGGTTGGTATGGAGGTGGACACAAATGCAAAGTACCACAGAATTTATTTAAAACAGAAAACCTGATCAAATCAAATGTATTTGTATAGTGCTTTTTACAACTGATGTTGTCACAAAGCAGCATCACAGAATTCATGTAAGTTTTGACATGAAATGTAAAAAATGTGAAAAATCCCCAGGTGAGCAAGCAAAGGGCGACAGTGGCACAGAGAATCTCCCTCAGAGCTGTGGAAGAAAGCTTGGGAGGAACCAAGGTTCACACGGGGAACTATCCTCCTCTGATCAGTCTACTGGTAATAATAGTTAGTCTGTGAGGGGCAGCTCCAAGGCCAGTGGTGGTGGCTGGAGCATGGGCAGCTGGTCTGAAGCGTGGAACAGGAGCTCAACAGTCATTCATCAGTGTCCAGACGGACAGGGGGGCAGTCGTTTACACAGAAAAAGGTAGAGGGATGGAGTTAGTTTTGATCTGTTTGGGTGAATTTAAAGCAGAAAATGTCTCTATTTTATGACCATTATTAATTACATTATACATGTTACCGTTAGGCCCAGTTATAAAAAGCCATGACATTAACTTTCACTGCTATGCAGACGACATGCAATTGTATATTCAGCCAAGCCCGATGACAAACACAGATTAAAGAAAGCAGAGGTGCAAAGGCTGGCTTCAGGGCTATGCCACCTCCAGCCACCAGGGGAGGCAGCAGGTGATCTCTGGACCCAATCAGACTTGATGGTAAACACCTGAGGACAGCCCTTATAGGCAAAGCGACACAGAAACACATTGCTAGATCTTTGTCTCTTTCTGAGTCACAAGAAACAGTAAGTAATTTTGTTAGAGGGTTGAGAGTTCCTACACTCCCACTCATCCTTACACTTCTCAAGCCATTTATGTCTTTACAGTTGTTGTATTAAAAAAAAATTAGTTCTAATTTTCCCTTTCTCTTTGGAAAGCCAGTTTTCCCCTGGTGTCCTTTGTTCTTTTCCCGCCAAAACCCAAGGGCTGGTTTCTATAATCACCTGTCTGTTTCCCACCCATTTTCAGGATTTTACTTAAGGCACTGTATCACCAGTTCTCTCCACTGCAGCCTTAGCGCAGTGGCAAAGAACTGACCTAGTAACACAGCAGCCCTGGTTCTTGCTCTTGGGTCCTGTTAAATTACATTTAATTAAAGTGACCCATTACAAGAGGACTGTTTAAAAGATGTGAAAGGCTGGATGTTGCATAAGTTTCTCCTTCTTAACAGTAATAACAGAATTTCTGGTTCTGGGTCCAAAAGTGGCAAGAAATAAATGATCAGATTTAATATTAAATCTCGCTGACTTTCCAGTTAAACCCGGTTCAGCCGCAAAAAAAACTTGGTGTCATAATTGACCCGGATTTATCATTTGATCAACACATAGGCAGTAATCACTAGGACAGCTTTTTTACATCTTCACAACATCACCAGGATAAGAAATGCCTCATCCCTGCAGGACACAGACACATTAGTACATGCCTTTATTACTTGCTGCAGCCAGGGTCCTCACTAAAACTATAAAATTTGAACATATCAGTCCAGTTATATCATCACTTCATTGGCTGCCTGTGAAATTCTGCATCGATTATAAAATTCTGTTATTAACGTATAAAGCCCTACATGGGCTCGCTCCTGAATTCCTTCAAGATACTATTTCCTAGTTTATGAGCCTCCACATTTACTCAGATCACAGAGTACTGGATTTTTAATAGTTCCCAGAATTCAGAAAACCTCAGCTGGGGGAAGAGCTTTTTCTTATAAAGCCCCCCAAATCTGGAATGATCTTCTAAAACCAACCCCAAGTTGATGATGTTTTTCCATACATTTTCAAATGCAAGGCAAGATGGAAATTGTCCTGTCACTGTTTGGTCTCTATTTTTAAAAAGAAAAAAAAAATTCCTGTGTTCTGCACCAACCATATAATGTGTATCTTTCTGTGCAACAATGGTGGAATTGGTGAACCTCTTACCATATTGGCTTCAGAGAGACACTGACACTCTGAGAAGCTCTTTTTATACCCAATCATGTTGTCAATTGACCTAATTAGTGTTAATTGGTCTTCCAGCTGTTCGTTATATGCTCAATTTCCTTTTTCCAGCCACTTATTGCTACTTGTCCCAACTTTTCTGGAATTTTTTGGTTTGTATAAAATAAAGTCTTAGGTGGGAGTTATTTTAATTAGTAAGCTGGGAATTTTAGGGGAATAACTGTAGTAAAGTGTAGGGTTATTTATGTCAGTATGATTTGTGTTTTTGTTATTAGATTCAGGGATTTTGCAGAAGGAGGCATATAGTATGTGGGGAAGCAAACCAGCCCCAGTGAAAACTTTGTAGGTTCACCTTTGAGTGGTTGAAGGTTATGGAGGTGTGTGAGAGCATGTGTGAGAGCCTAACTCTGTAAGGGAGAAGCAATGGGATTAATATAGGCTAACCTTGTCTTTTTCATTCCTTTGCTGTAGGTTACCTTGCCTGTTTTGTTTTGCTTAACATTTGTTGAAATAGTCTAGACGGGAGATTACGGTGTTAGCGGTGTTGCATGTTGAGTTAGGTATGGCCTAATCTTCCTTATGTTGAATAGTGAGAAGAGGCACAATCAAGCTACAGCAGTAATGTGATCTGTGAAGGTCAGCTGGTCATCAACCATGACACTCAGGTTTCTTACAACCTTGATGGGAGCCACTGATAGGGACTCTAGCTTGATGCTGATGTTGTGGAGAATAGCTTGCTTGACTGGGAGGGCCAGCAGTTCAGTTTTGGATAAATTCAATTGAAGGTGATGTTCCTTCATCCATGTAGATATGTCAGAGAGACAGTCAGAGATTCGAGTTGCCACTGAAGTGTCACCTGGAGGAAAGGATAAATAGAGCTGTGTGTCATCTGCATAGCAGTGATAGGAGAAGCCGTGTGAATGTATGATTGGGCCTAGAGAGGTGGTGTACAAAGCAAAGAGGAGGGGAACCAGCACTGAGCCTTGGGGCACACCTGTGGTGAGGTGGTGTCATGCTGATGTTTGTCCAAGCCATGACACATGCTTAGCATGAGAGGCCTGCTCTGATAGGGACCATGGCCAAGAAACCAGACACTAAGGTCTCAGGAGTAATCAAAGCATTACCTCCCAGAGCCCAGAGAACTGAAAACCCTGCCCCAGCCACCTGTTGCCAGGTGACTGAACCAAAACCTGGGAAGGTAGGTCCCGTGCAATACGTCACCTCCCAGACAGTTTTGGCTGGAGCTCCAATGCAGCGGATAGCTTCCTTACAGATTCCAGGGCATCCCCTTTGGAATACTTTCAGGAAGATACCAAGCTTCTACTACATTGGAACTCCAATGGATTGTGAACTGATGGTGGACAACAGGTAAATATCTGAAATCAGAGCACTCAACAAAATTGTCAGGCTTCTACCACCAGCACCAGCACCAGCCCCAGCCCTCCCCCACTCATTAAAATGACCCTCAGGTTCCATACATTACGTCATCTCCCTGTCTTGAATGGAGCTTTGATGCTGCTGATTGCTCCTTAGTCTAGTGTTTGTAGTTTTTGAGGTCTGGTGGTCTGGGAGATGAATATATTATTTTGAGCACTGTGGTCCAACTGGACGTGGATATGCACATTACTTCCCAGCATCCATGTGTTTTATTTCATACACTGTCCTCAAGATTCCTTGTACTGTTAATCACCTATCTGCATTTGGGCTCTTTAAAGACAGCTTTGATTTGATCTGTCTGTTCTAAATCAAGGGAACAGTGACAGGGTTGTGTGTAGTGTGTTAGTGTTGGTAGGTGGATTGGCGACTCAAAAGTGTCCGTAGGTGTGTGTGAGTGAATGTGTGTGTGTGTGTGTCTGTGTTGCCCTGTGAAGGACTGGTGCCCCCTCCAGGGTGTATTCCCGCCTTGCGCCCAATGATTCCAGGTAGGCCCTGGACCCACCGCGACCCTGAATTGGATAAGTGGTTACAGATAATGAATGAATGAATGAATGAATGAATGTTTGGTCGTGTTTTATTTTTGAACAGTGCTATATGCTACAGATCTCCTAGGGACCAGCTCCCTCCTCTCATAATGCCTCAAACAAAGTTCCAGAGCTCCCATAACCAACTCTCTCCTCTGTGGACTCTCCTCTCACTGCCCCATGCACTCTGTTGCATTGTCATAAAACGCCCACTAGGCGGCGGCATAGCTACTGGACATATGAACCTTTCTCCATGTTTAAGACTCCGTTTGCTGGAATATTTTGAATACAAGGAAGTTTAAGTTTTCAGTTTAAGTCCCACTAGAACACAATAAATTATTTTCTTGAATTATTTAACTATATTTCTGTTGTTCATTTCTGTGTTTAACAGATGTAAATTCTACAATCATATTCAATAATGGTCTTTTTCAAATGTCAAATTAAATATTTTTGAACATTATTTTGTATGCACGTAGACAAGACATACATTCTCAGATGAAATGCAGGCTTCAATGTAAAAAATACAGATGCTAATTTGGTGGGAGTCATAAGGCGGTGGGGTGTTTCTTTTGATGTGGAAAGTTTCTTTGTAGTTTTTCTGACGCTATGCTTTCTATCCGTTTTCCAACGAAGCGAAGCAATTTGAGCTAAACGCTTCGGATTTCCACAAGACGTTTTTGCGTTGCTTTGCTGCGTTACACGATTGCCTGGATACGTTCAGCTCCTTGAAAATTGATTGGCTGCGCGGCTCCCTCACTGTTAACACGCATTCACAACGATTTATTTTTTCATACGGCGCGTTTCAAACCGCGTTCTGTCGAACTATGCAGTATTTCAAAGTAGCACACAATCGTTAGTGTTACATTTAGTAGTGTAGAACTCCGAGCGTGGACTACTGAGGGATTTACGACAGACCCTCTTCTCGTCTCCAGTCCTGAGTGAACTATATTTTAGTTGTAGCTTCACCACTGGTTCAGCTTAACAAATCAATCTAAAGAAAGCTTTTCCGTTCAGCTTACGTTGCGGATAAAGTCGTAGAAGAATGGACCGCGTCACTCCGGTCAATTTTGTCCAGCACAAACCGAAGATGGCAACAGACTACACGCCTTACATGGAAATGAAGGTGACTGTAACGAATTTGTGTTTTGATGCTTATGTATTTTTAATATGGAAAGCTGAAATGTCCAGATCTCTCTCTTTTGAAATAAGAGTCTGACGTATCGCGTGTAAACGATGTTAAAATTCCAGAATGTGTCTTCACTCTGTCCAAATATGGAGAAAGTTTAGCTCCATGCTGCAGTACTCCTTATTTCTTCAGCATCAATGGACCCTGAAGAGAAGGAGTACTGCAGCATGGACTGAAAGGGAACTAGTTAGGGCAACCAATCAGAACCCAAATGATTTACATATGAGATCTTAAAGTGCCCCTCTGGTAATCGATTAAACCCTTAAGACTTTTCTGCTTTCAGAATAAGGTATTTAGATGGTATTTCCAGTAAAAAAAAGTCCCACTTGAACTCTACATTGTCGCCTTCTTTCATTCCTGCAGCCCAGAAGTGCTGCCCTGCAAGGGACAAGACAAGAGCGGTAACAGTATCCAGGACTGGGGACAACATAGTAGCGGTACAGGATCCTGGACTGAGGACAAGATACGAGTGGAAACAGGAGCCTGGACAGGGGACAAGACAGGAGCAGAAACAGGAGCCTGGACTGGAGCAGAAGCAGGAGTCTGGACTGGGGACAAGACAGGAGCGGTAACAGTATCCAGGACTGGGGACAACATAGTAGCGGTAACAGGATCCTGGACTGAGGACAAGACAGGAGCAGAAACAGGAGCCTGGACTGGAGCGGTAACAGGATCCTGGACTGAGGACAAGATACGAGTGGAAACAGGAGCCTGGACTGGGGACAAGACAGGAGTGGAAACAGGAGCCTGGACTGGGGACAAGACAGGAGTGGAAACAGGAGCCTGGACTGGGGACAAGACAGGGGCGGAAACAGGATCCTGGACTGGGGACAGGAGAAGAAGAGGCACTATGGGCAGAGCTGCTTGTGGATGTGGCACTGTGGAGCTCTGCATCCTCTGGAGCAGCCTGGGGCTCTGGATCCTCAGTAGCAGCCTTGGAGAATTTTTTCCAAAAAGCTTAGTAAAACATTCTACAGTTATTCCAGGGCTCTCTCACAGCAAGATTTCAGCTCATCGTAATGCTTCTCTCCTAAGAAGTGATCCTATGAACATAACTGATAAAATCTGGTGGGGAAGGAAAATTCAAATATTTAAAAAAAAGTTTGCATTGTAATCTTCACAGGTTTTAACTCACTCCCATCAAATCCATTAGGAACTCCCATGAGAAACTGCAAAACAGCAGGTTGATCACCCACAGTTAAAGCAAATATCTTCTCTGCAAACATAAATGCCTTCTCTAAAGAACATTGTGTCTGAGGTATCCTTTTGATGGGTGGACATTCTGTAATAGTGGGTGGTTGGTATGGAGGTGGACACAAATGCAAAGTACCACAGAATTTATTTAAAACAGAAAACCTGATCAAATCAAATGTATTTGTATAGTGCTTTTTACAACTGATGTTGTCACAAAGCAGCATCACAGAATTCATGTAAGTTTTGACATGAAATGTAAAAAATGTGAAAAATCCCCAGGTGAGCAAGCAAAGGGCGACAGTGGCACAGAGAATCTCCCTCAGAGCTGTGGAAGAAAGCTTGGGAGGAACCAAGGTTCACACGGGGAACTATCCTCCTCTGATCAGTCTACTGGTAATAATAGTTAGTCTGTGAGGGGCAGCTCCAAGGCCAGTGGTGGTGGCTGGAGCATGGGCAGCTGGTCTGAAGCGTGGAACAGGAGCTCAACAGTCATTCATCAGTGTCCAGACGGACAGGGGGGCAGTCGTTTACACAGAAAAAGGTAGAGGGATGGAGTTAGTTTTGATCTGTTTGGGTGAATTTAAAGCAGAAAATGTCTCTATTTTATGACCATTATTAATTACATTATACATGTTACCGTTAGGCCCAGTTATAAAAAGCCATGACATTAACTTTCACTGCTATGCAGACGACATGCAATTGTATATTCAGCCAAGCCCGATGACAAACACAGATTAAAGAAAGCAGAGGTGCAAAGGCTGGCTTCAGGGCTATGCCACCTCCAGCCACCAGGGGAGGCAGCAGGTGATCTCTGGACCCAATCAGACTTGATGGTAAACACCTGAGGACAGCCCTTATAGGCAAAGCGACACAGAAACACATTGCTAGATCTTTGTCTCTTTCTGAGTCACAAGAAACAGTAAGTAATTTTGTTAGAGGGTTGAGAGTTCCTACACTCCCACTCATCCTTACACTTCTCAAGCCATTTATGTCTTTACAGTTGTATTAAAAAAAAATTAGTTCTAATTTTCCCTTTCTCTTTGGAAAGCCAGTTTTCCCCTGGTGTCCTTTGTTCTTTTCCCGCCAAAACCCAAGGGCTGGTTTCTATAATCACCTGTCTGTTTCCCACCCATTTTCAGGATTTTACTTAAGGCACTGTATCACCAGTTCTCTCCACTGCAGCCTTAGCGCAGTGGCAAAGAACTGACCTAGTAACACAGCAGCCCTGGTTCTTGCTCTTGGGTCCTGTTAAATTACATTTAATTAAAGTGACCCATTACAAGAGGACTGTTTAAAAGATGTGAAAGGCTGGATGTTGCATAAGTTTCTCCTTCTTAACAGTAATAACAGAATTTCTGGTTCTGGGTCCAAAAGTGGCAAGAAATAAATGATCAGATTTAATATTAAATCTCGCTGACTTTCCAGTTAAACCCGGTTCAGCCGCAAAAAAAACTTGGTGTCATAATTGACCCGGATTTATCATTTGATCAACACATAGGCAGTAATCACTAGGACAGCTTTTTTACATCTTCACAACATCACCAGGATAAGAAATGCCTCATCCCTGCAGGACACAGACACATTAGTACATGCCTTTATTACTTGCTGCAGCCAGGGTCCTCACTAAAACTATAAAATTTGAACATATCAGTCCAGTTATATCATCACTTCATTGGCTGCCTGTGAAATTCTGCATCGATTATAAAATTCTGTTATTAACGTATAAAGCCCTACATGGGCTCGCTCCTGAATTCCTTCAAGATACTATTTCCTAGTTTATGAGCCTCCACATTTACTCAGATCACAGAGTACTGGATTTTTAATAGTTCCCAGAATTCAGAAAACCTCAGCTGGGGGAAGAGCTTTTTCTTATAAAGCCCCCCAAATCTGGAATGATCTTCTAAAACCAACCCCAAGTTGATGATGTTTTTCCATACATTTTCAAATGCAAGGCAAGATGGAAATTGTCCTGTCACTGTTTGGTCTCTATTTTTAAAAAGAAAAAAAAAATTCCTGTGTTCTGCACCAACCATATAATGTGTATCTTTCTGTGCAACAATGGTGGAATTGGTGAACCTCTTACCATATTGGCTTCAGAGAGACACTGACACTCTGAGAAGCTCTTTTTATACCCAATCATGTTGTCAATTGACCTAATTAGTGTTAATTGGTCTTCCAGCTGTTCGTTATATGCTCAATTTCCTTTTTCCAGCCACTTATTGCTACTTGTCCCAACTTTTCTGGAATTTTTTGGTTTGTATAAAATAAAGTCTTAGGTGGGAGTTATTTTAATTAGTAAGCTGGGAATTTTAGGGGAATAACTGTAGTAAAGTGTAGGGTTATTTATGTCAGTATGATTTGTGTTTTTGTTATTAGATTCAGGGATTTTGCAGAAGGAGGCATATAGTATGTGGGGAAGCAAACCAGCCCCAGTGAAAACTTTGTAGGTTCACCTTTGAGTGGTTGAAGGTTATGGAGGTGTGTGAGAGCATGTGTGAGAGCCTAACTCTGTAAGGGAGAAGCAATGGGATTAATATAGGCTAACCTTGTCTTTTTCATTCCTTTGCTGTAGGTTACCTTGCCTGTTTTGTTTTGCTTAACATTTGTTGAAATAGTCTAGACGGGAGATTACGGTGTTAGCGGTGTTGCATGTTGAGTTAGGTATGGCCTAATCTTCCTTATGTTGAATAGTGAGAAGAGGCACAATCAAGCTACAGCAGTAATGTGATCTGTGAAGGTCAGCTGGTCATCAACCATGACACTCAGGTTTCTTACAACCTTGATGGGAGCCACTGATAGGGACTCTAGCTTGATGCTGATGTTGTGGAGAATAGCTTGCTTGACTGGGAGGGCCAGCAGTTCAGTTTTGGATAAATTCAATTGAAGGTGATGTTCCTTCATCCATGTAGATATGTCAGAGAGACAGTCAGAGATTCGAGTTGCCACTGAAGTGTCACCTGGAGGAAAGGATAAATAGAGCTGTGTGTCATCTGCATAGCAGTGATAGGAGAAGCCGTGTAAATGTATGATTGGGCCTAGAGAGGTGGTGTACAAAGCAAAGAGGAGGGGAACCAGCACTGAGCCTTGGGGCACACCTGTGGTGAGGTGGTGTCATGCTGATGTTTGTCCAAGCCATGACACATGCTTAGCATGAGAGGCCTGCTCTGATAGGGACCATGGCCAAGAAACCAGACACTAAGGTCTCAGGAGTAATCAAAGCATTACCTCCCAGAGCCCAGAGAACTGAAAACCCTGCCCCAGCCACCTGTTGCCAGGTGACTGAACCAAAACCTGGGAAGGTAGGTCCCGTGCAATACGTCACCTCCCAGACAGTTTTGGCTGGAGCTCCAATGCAGCGGATAGCTTCCTTACAGATTCCAGGGCATCCCCTTTGGAATACTTTCAGGAAGATACCAAGCTTCTACTACATTGGAACTCCAATGGATTGTGAACTGATGGTGGACAACAGGTAAATATCTGAAATCAGAGCACTCAACAAAATTGTCAGGCTTCTACCACCAGCACCAGCACCAGCCCCAGCCCTCCCCCACTCATTAAAATGACCCTCAGGTTCCATACATTACGTCATCTCCCTGTCTTGAATGGAGCTTTGATGCTGCTGATTGCTCCTTAGTCTAGTGTTTGTAGTTTTTGAGGTCTGGTGGTCTGGGAGATGAATATATTATTTTGAGCACTGTGGTCCAACTGGACGTGGATATGCACATTACTTCCCAGCATCCATGTGTTTTATTTCATACACTGTCCTCAAGATTCCTTGTACTGTTAATCACCTATCTGCATTTGGGCTCTTTAAAGACAGCTTTGATTTGATCTGTCTGTTCTAAATCAAGGGAACAGTGACAGGGTTGTGTGTAGTGTGTTAGTGTTGGTAGGTGGATTGGCGACTCAAAAGTGTCCGTAGGTGTGTGTGAGTGAATGTGTGTGTGTCTGTGTTGCCCTGTGAAGGACTGGTGCCCCCTCCAGGGTGTATTCCCGCCTTGCGCCCAATGATTCCAGGTAGGCCCTGGACCCACCGCGACCCTGAATTGGATAAGTGGTTACAGATAATGAATGAATGAATGAATGAATGAATGTTTGGTCGTGTTTTATTTTTGAACAGTGCTATATGCTACAGACCTCCTAGGGACCAGCTCCCTCCTCTCATAATGCCTCAAACAAAGTTCCAGAGCTCCCATAACCAACTCTCTCCTCTGTGGACTCTCCTCTCACTGCCCCATGCACTCTGTTGCATTGTCATAAAACGCCCACTAGGCGGCGGCATAGCTACTGGACATATGAACCTTTCTCCATGTTTAAGACTCCGTTTGCTGGAATATTTTGAATACAAGGAAGTTTAAGTTTTCAGTTTAAGTCCCACTAGAACACAATAAATTATTTTCTTGAATTATTTAACTATATTTCTGTTGTTCATTTCTGTGTTTAACAGATGTAAATTCTACAATCATATTCAATAATGGTCTTTTTCAAATGTCAAATTAAATATTTTTGAACATTATTTTGTATGCACGTAGACAAGACATACATTCTCAGATGAAATGCAGGCTTCAATGTAAAAAATACAGATGCTAATTTGGTGGGAGTCATAAGGCGGTGGGGTGTTTCTTTTGATGTGGAAAGTTTCTTTGTAGTTTTTCTGACGCTATGCTTTCTGTCCGTTTTCCAACGAAGCGAAGCAATTTGAGCTAAACGCTTCGGATTTCCACAAGACGTTTTTGCGTTGCTTTGCTGCGTTACACGGTTGCCTGGATACGTTCAGCTCCTTGAAAATTGATTGGCTGCGCGGCTCCCTCACTGTTAACACGCATTCACAACGATTTATTTTTTCATACGGCGCGTTTCAAACCGCGTTCTGTCGAACTATGCAGTATTTCAAAGTAGCACACAATCGTTAGTGTTACATTTAGTAGTGTAGAACTCCGAGCGTGGACTACTGAGGGATTTACGACAGACCCTCTTCTCGTCTCCAGTCCTGAGTGAACTATATTTTAGTTGTAGCTTCACCACTGGTTCAGCTTAACAAATCAATCTAAAGAAAGCTTTTCCGTTCAGCTTACGTTGCGGATAAAGTCGTAGAAGAATGGACCGCGTCACTCCGGTCAATTTTGTCCAGCACAAACCGAAGATGGCAACAGACTACACGCCTTACATGGAAATGAAGGTGACTGTAACGAATTTGTGTTTTGATGCTTATGTATTTTTAATATGGAAAGCTGAAATGTCCAGATCTCTCTCTTTTGAAATAAGAGTCTGACGTATCGCGTGTAAACGATGTTAAAATTCCAGAATGTGTCTTCACTCTGTCCAAATATGGAGAAAGTTTAGCTCCATGCTGCAGTACTCCTTATTTCTTCAGCATCAATGGACCCTGAAGAGAAGGAGTACTGCAGCATGGACTGAAAGGGAACTAGTTAGGGCAACCAATCAGAACCCAAATGATTTACATATGAGATCTTAAAGTGCCCCTCTGGTAATCGATTAAACCCTTAAGACTTTTCTGCTTTCAGAATAAGGTATTTAGATGGTATTTCCAGTAAAAAAGTCTCACTTGAACTCTACATTGTCGCCTTCTTTCATTCCTGCAGCCCAGAAGTGCTGCCCTGCAAGTTGACTGGAGTGGTTCATAAGGTTTGTGATCTAAAAAACCCTGGCTGTCTGAATTTGTGTGTTATGTTCATATCTCATGTCTTTTCTCCCTAGTCAAATGTGGACGACACAAATCTTCTCAATAAAAACACTACAAAACCAAAGCAGAGTAAAGGTAAACTACAGCACAAAAGCTATTCTTTTAAAATGAAAGATCAGTTACATGCTCACGTTTTTAAATACTTCCTCTGTGTCTTATGCCTGGCTTTCAGAGGAAGGCCATGGCCTGAGTTTACAGCTGGGGGGAGAGTATGAGCAGAAAAAACAAAAACTTAAAGAACTTCGCCTGGATTACAGACACTATGTGGCAAAGGTGAGAGCTTACATATCCAGAGGAATCTCGTGGTTGGTGGTAATCTAGTAGTTTATATTGGGTTTATCTTCTAGAAAAAAGAGCTGGGAGCTGGGGATCCATACACTCAACCACAAATATGGCCTCCTCCCCTCAGAGAGAGAAGATCTACAAAGGTGAATTTGTATTTGTAATTTATCATCTCATAATGAGGTCTGCTTTTCTGATGAGGGATCTGTGATAGTAGAGGAAAGAACTATCTGAAATTACACTATGATATTCAGTGTACGTCTGAGATACCCTATAGGAGGTTGTCTGGGGCGGCACTTCGGGGAGGGGGGGGGGGCATTTCAGTTAATTATAACAAATAATTGCACATTATTATGCACATTTTCTGCCCTGTTGGCCAGTCCCATGTCTATCACCTGAACTGGGATTTGCTCACTCTTGTTGACAGTTGGGAGATAAGGTGTCCAGTAGCAACTGTTTGAGTTGACATGGCCTTTGTTTCTGGACTGTATAACATTGTAATTCACTGCTGGTTTAGTGACCTTGGTTGATAACTCATAGATATTTAATGACTATATTTAGGCTTCATATATTATTGAATGGTATGGTGCACATGTATTAGTCTTTTGATCCTGTTTACCCAAAATGGCATTCAGAAGAGAAGAATCACTACAAAAAATATCAATAATATCCCTCATTCTGACAAAGCTTGTGTATTTAATTGTCTTATTAGAGCACTAACTTTTTAAAGTTTCAGTCATGTACAGTAACCTCTATGGCTCTCTTCAACTCCAGCCTCCAGGTAGAGACCCTTTTGGCTCTGCAACTCCCAGCCACACACTGCATTCTCCAGACCCACGAGGACAACGGAACAGCCCTAGCCTAGAGAGGCTGCTCTTCTCCAAGAGGGATGTTGGCACAGTAACAGATCCAGCAGTTAGAAGTGTCCCGAGACCACCTCAGAGGCGCTGGGAGGAGACACTGGAAAGAAAGCTCAAACATTACACATCTGAGGAGGAGCTGAACTCAGAGGAAGAGCAAGAGGAGCTTGAGCTTCTCCAGAAAAAGAGAGTCAGAAACCGCCAGGTACCTGGACACGCTACCAGGAGGGAGAGGAGGATTCAGCACTCTGTTAACAGGTGCATCTCAATACTCTTGAGTTCTGTTGCTCTTAGCCATATTAGAAATAGTCAGTTTTTCTCTTTGTTTAATAGGTAAATCCATAAAATATTCACAATTTTTATTAGTAAGAGGGACACAAGCAAGGATTTGTTGAATATATATATATATATATATATATATATATATATATATATATATATATATATATATATATATATATATATATATATATATATATATATATATATATATTATAGAGAGAGAGAGAGAGAGAGAGAGAGAAGCATGGTGAAGCAATAATGAGATTTGGTTGGTGGCTCTTTTTTTTAAATTGTTACGGAGTATCAGTTTTGTGAAGGTTAATATCACAACAAGAGTTTAAAGTAATGTAGGCAGACACTTTTCGTAGTGTCTATTTATATTTGTAGTTTGTGTCCATCAGATTCCATTTATCATCCCTTCAACATCTCTGCACTTAAACTGATTGCTTTCTAACTCAGAGTCGCCCAGGAGAGGAGAGAAGCAGAGGTATCTTTGGTTAATGAAGAGGAGAACAGACAGACCCCACTGGCAACCATTAAAACCAAGTACTGATCTCTGGCAATTAAAATAATTGGATTTGAGGTGCTTGGGTTTTAAATGAGAAAGAGACAAGTGTGCGTTAAACAGCTGAGGGGGTAGTTTTTCTGACCCTGCACAGGGTTGATCTGTACAGGTAAATTTTCTTTTATTGATTGGGAGCTTTCTTGGGTGGGAGAAGTGATGGGAACGGGACAACGGGACAGGACAGAGCTGCTAGCAAGAAGAACATGGTGGACTTTGCCACAGGACTTATGATTGGTAAGGCTAATGGCTTTAAAACCTCTATTGTCTAAATAATATTTCAGTATGCCAAGGAGAAACGTCGACTGAATGAGCTGAAATGGGAGAAAATAAATTACTCCAAGGCTTTTCAAGACATTTAAAAGGCTCCAGTGCCCCTCTGTGATCACACACACACACATTTCCAAATAAACGAATGTAGTCACAGTCTGTTTTGCTGTGTCTCAGCTGGAAAAGGAAGCACAAGAACATTTAGGCTCAGTCTCACATCCCAGTCCTTATTTGTGTGTACCCACAAATCTGCAAAGTTCTAGTGTCCCAATTTTCATTCAAAGAAGTGCTTGAGTTCCCTCAGTGAACCCAGCACCAACACAGATGCCACTCCTGTCCCACACTTCTCCATTCAAAATAATAAAGCAGCGAATACCGCATTGAGCAACAATTTTCTGTTCTCTGCATCTACCACTTACACTTTATATAAGAGGGAGTTTCTTAATGCGCTACTCATTAAAGCTAAACTTATTTGGAATAATCTTTTAGTGTAGTCTGTCCTTTTCACAGAGACACTCAAACTCTCAATGTTAAGAGGTTACAGCTGAAACTGATATTGCACTAATCTTTAAGGGCTGAATAATCAAATTATGGCAATATACCATTAAAAATAGTGAATTTTCTTCCTGTAAAACACCATGATGTGTCACAAGAACCACACATGACTGATAATAAGCTCAGAATTTGAACACAGGCTGTAGCAACCATTTAATGAGAAAACAGGCTTAGCTCATGGTCAGTACACAGAGTCGACTCCTCGCCACATGGTCAGGAACACAACTATGGGGCTGAGCCTGCTGGCTTGATTTTGATAAGTGTGGGATAATGAATAAAACATGCTAGAGGTATTTCAGGGCATTGTTTGGAGGGTGGAAAGTGGGAAACGTAAAATAGTTTAGGCATAAAGCGATAAAAGTAAGATATAAGAGTTTCCCAAAATGGAGTGAAATGAAGCAGTAAATAAACCATTCAAATAAATAATTTCTGAAAACACCCAACTTTTCACCATCCAATCAAATCTAGATGTATAATCATATCCCGCCCGCATCAGCAGTCCCGCTTCACTCAGATATACTCCACGTTAAAGAAAGATATGTTGCAAAGTGCACTTCAGCTTGTGGCTCCAGGCCCGTGCCAGGGTCTGTCTTTTCTCTACAGTACGATTAAGATTGTCTTAACCGTCAGCAAATATATCACAATGTGGGTGTTATTACAAGTGGAAATACTATGGATTTATTCATATTTAAGAAAAATGCAAAATACCTTGTTTTACATAATTATGCAAATCATTTTCACTGAAAAGATAATGGGTCAAAATGAACTCTCAAAATCTGATATATTTGCCCACTGCAAACCTTTTCCCTAAAGAGCTTTGGTTAGGACTGGCTTTATGCACAACTCTCAGCCTGTGGAGGATCCTTCATCCAGAGGTCCTTGAGATTCCAGTGAGACCAGCATCTTCAAATACCTGTTAGATGCTCAGCAAAGGCTATTTAAAATAGCATTCATTTGGCAGAGAGAAACTTTCCTTAACAAGCCTTTATCCGACCATATTCATCTGTGCTCTGAATCACTGTCTGTGTACGGTCCGATGGTCGTGAAACATCACATCTTTGCAGGCATTTTGCAAGACCATGCAATAAAAACCACAAGAAGGATGTATTTCATTTACGAAATACAAAATATTCTCTTCCGCAGCCCACATGCCAAGCTGCTCGTCTCCTGCTTCAGGAGATTGGTCTTGGACTTTCCTTTGAAACCTGACACACACACACACACACACACACAGGTTGTGCAGAGTAGCAGACGATCCAGAAACTCTTACAAACACCTTCCATTACACAATGCAAGAGGGTGGATCATATGTCGGCTCTGAACCTTCAGAAATTCTGAACTTTCCTGAAGTGGAATTTCAGTATAGAGTTAGGATGTAAACAATGTCACTTGAGGATACGAAAAGAGGTTCTGAATTTTTCATTGTGGTAGTGATAGGAACCCACCATCTGAGGACTTAATACTTCTGAATTGTTAATGAAGAGCCTCAGATTTTTGAGGCGTTTGTGTTTTCATGATGACACCTAGTTTCCACCATGACTGCAGTCTCTGCAACTGGCCATTTCTCATCACAGAAGTCAGAGTGACTTTATCTGAGAATCTGAAGATGTTTCTGGTCATGTGTATCCACAGGTGTTGTCATACACAGTATAAACATATGGGCATTTTTAACACACAGACACCAAGGACACTAAATAGGCTGAAAATAAATGCTGACCAGCCTTCCACAGGGCGGTTCTCTGCTCATTGTTAGAGTTGAAGGCCTTTGCGAAGCTATGGGACTCCAGCAGACAGTCCAGCAGTTTGAAAAGCTGCTCAGAGGTCAGGTAGCGGTACATTCCCTGGTCCTGCGTCTCCACATGCACATCGGCATCCGGAACATCTCTCTGCATTCAAGACACACACACATTTTATAAATATATACATATATATATTAGGAATGGTCCCTTCTTTGCACTTGATCTAATCTCTGTGTTTTCATACGGCAAGCAGAAGTGTATTTGGCAGCCTATTGTTAACATTTCATTCTTAGTTTTCATGCCTAGTTTTACACTCTGGACCAATAGAGAGTGTTGCCGTATTTTATTTTTGTAAAGAGCGTTTAAAATTCACTTGTGGTGAAATTTGATGTAAATGGTCTTGATGATAATTTGGGTCTTGATCATTTTTAAACCTGGAGTTAAATTAAAGTTTAATAAATATTTATTGTTTAGTGGATTTGGGTCCATTTCATTATATTTGGGATGAAGGGAAAAGTGTAAACTGGATGTTCTGCAGTTCTGTGGCTGGGAAGAAGACAATGTTGCCGATGGTCTGGATGAGCTCCAGCTGCACCACACACTTTATGAGTAATGCTGTAAAGAGCCGCTGCTCCCGGGCTTCTGCAGAAGACACACACACACACAAAAAACACTCTTAGTAAAACCCTCACTATGACTCAGCTGGTCACTTCAGAGCCATGTGACAGTAAACTGATGAGGAATCCAAAGAAGGAGGCATTGTCTACAATGATGTTTCTTCATGTTATGAAGTAATTATGCTGACATCCAGGGGCTTGGATGTATCAGAAATCCTCTACTACATCTTTTCTAAACATGGCTACCTCCATGCTGTGGAGCATAAAGACTTTATCCGATGTGAAACATTTCAAAAAATATTTTCTCTAAAAATACTAGGTTTTACTGGTGAAAGTGGCTCGTTTAAATTGATCAAATAATTACAAAAACATCTTAAGCACGATTTCAAAAGACTGGGAAAAAATGAACTACGAATGTGGCTCCAGTTTTAAGCTGTTAATGAGTCAGGGTCACAATAGCAAAATAACAAAAAGCACACTGCATTAATGCCATGTTTACAGACTTTACAGTGAGTATGTGATTTCTGAATGAAAATCTAGGGTCTGAACTGTAGGGGCGCAGAGCACATTAAATACTGCTGTGGGGTGCTATGACCAGGAGAACAATTTGGAATAATTTAGATTTAAATCAGACAAACTGTAATATCTTATGAACAAATTGTTGTGTATAAGTTAATCACTGATAAATAACAGTAATAATAATAATAATTAGGTCGGGGCAATTTATTGAAAATGAATCGAAATTGACATTCAGAACTTCTAATCGACATAATCTTGTCTCTATACTTTATATCAATAATTTTTAACTGTTTTTTAAAATTATTATTCAGTGTATGTTCATGTACTGTCCCTTCAGAACCAAGCGACCAAGACGTAGTGAATCTGCCCCTATGTGCCACATGGAAGCAACCTAAATGCCGAAGCTGACAATTGAGCAGCGTCTGTGTTTTGGGCGTGCTGTGTTTTGACTAAAACAAAGTCAAAAAGTAAAATGTAATGAATATTATTGGAGCACTTTTACAGCACATGCCTCGTCACTAAACGATAAGGGTCAAAAATACAAATACAATATAATTGTTCATTAATCTTAATCATGGTAAAATGTACCAGTAATTGTGATCTTGATATGCACTAATATCGTCCAGCACTAATAATATATATCCATCCATTATCTGTAACCGCTTATCCAATTCAGGGTCATAGTGGGTCCAGAGCCTACTTGGAATCATTGGGCGCAAGGCAGGAATACGCCCTGGAGGGGGCGCCAGTCCTTCACAGGGCAACACACACACATTCACTCACACCTACGGACACTTTTGAGTCGCCAATCCACCTGCAACGTGTGTTTTTGGACTGTGGGAGGAAACCGGAGCACCCGGAGGAAACCCACGCGGACACGGGGAGAACACACCACACTCCTCACAGACAGTCACCCGGAGCGGGAATCGAACCCACAACCTCCAGGTCCTTGGAGCTGTGTGACTGCGACACTACCTGCTGCGCCACCGTGCCGCAATGTTTATCTTTATTTTATTTTTATTTTTTTTCCACCATTAATGCAGTTCCCTGTCTTTTAGGGATGCAGAAGACCCAGAACAATTTGAAGAGTGCTATTTGAAGGGCTCAAGGTATCTTATAGCCATATTTTATTTGTTCTGTTATGATTTGGGGTGTCACGGTGGAGCAGCAGGTAGTGTCTCTGTCACAGCTCCAGGGTCCTGGAGCTTGTGGGTTCGAGTCCTGCTCCAAGTGACTGTCTGTGAGGAGTGTGGTGTGTTCTCCCTGTGTCTGCATGGGTTTCCTCCAGGTGACTGTCTGTGAGGAGTGTGGTGTGTTCTCCCTGTGTCTGCATGGGTTTCCTCCAGGTGACTGTCTGTGAGGTGTGTGGTGTGTTCTCCCTGTGTCTGCATGGGTTTCCTCCGGGTGACTGTCTGTGAGGAGTGTGGTGTGTTCTCCCTGTGTCTGCATGGGTTTCCTCCAGGTGACTGTCTGTGAGCAATGTGGTGTGTTCTCCCTGTGTCTGTGTGGGTTTCCTCCGGGTGACTGTCTGTGAGCAATGTGGTGTGTTCTCCCTGTGTCTGTGTGGGTTTCCTCCGGGTGACTGTCTGTGAGGAGTGTGGCGTGTTCTCCCTGTGTCTGCATGGGTTTCCTCCGGGTGCTCCGGTTTCCTCCCACAGTCCAAAAACATACATTGGTAGGTGGATTGGAGGCTCAGAAGTGTGGTGTAGGTAGGTGTGAGTGTGTGACTGAATGTGTGTGCTGCCCTGTGAGGGTCTGGCACCCCCTCCGGGGTATATTCCTACCTTGTGCCCAATGATTCCAGGTGGGCTCTAGACCCACCGTGACCCTGAACTGGATAAGCTGTATAATGAATGAATGTTATGATTTGTTTTTCCAAGCCATTCTTTGAGAAAATGATCCTTGTTTGTGCGCTGTGCTTGGAATAAAGGTGATCTGCCCCATTGTTTTAATTTCTTTTATTTTTTAATTCTATTCCCAGAAATGTCTATCCTGCCATGGTAATCAATTGGTTAATCTGACTTTTTATTTTCTTTGATCAGTGTGCACTGATCACATCCCAGAAGAGGTTGAAAACACTAGGAAGAGGACAAGAACACTGGTCTAAACAGGAGGTGATGGCTGTGATGAAACCTCTCAAGCCTCACATAACGAAAGGAAAACTGGCCACAATGGCAGAATGTCAGCGGTGCAAGGATGCTGAGGATCCTGTGTTGAAGGACCGAAGTGCACAAAATATAAGAGACTTTGTTAGAAATAGAGGGATCACATTTTAAAAGGAAAATTCAATTTAATGAAGAATTGCTTCAAGGACATGGGCTTGATTTTTGTTGACTTAGTTCTTTAACAATCTGAGAAAAGTGTGATGTTACACCTGCAGCATGTTAATTAAAGATGTGTTTAATTATTTGTTTGTTGTTATAACTGGAGCTGCAGTTAACGCTAACACAAGCGAGATGCTCATGTCCAGAGTTTGTTGTTTACAGGGACCTGTTCTGCTTAATCACATGTGTCTTTGGAATGCACCTGTTATGTTTGTGTTTGTGTGTGATCAAGTACCAGTAAACCACCTCTGTCCTTATAATACAGTGAAATGCCCTTTTTTGTGTATTGTTAAATCAGTGTCCTGGTAAAGTAGGCATGACCTCACAAACCTCTTGCCATAGGCAGGAGATTTTCAGGATGTCCCCATATACAAGCATGTTGTCAGGTGGACATAGTAAGAGCTTACATTTGTGTAGAAACAAATTAAGGTGATATTTGTGTTCTGTAAAAAGAGAGAATTTTTTGGTGTTTCCAGCAGTGCTGTAGGGCAAAGGGAAAGGTGGGTGCCACTAAACCACATTTTAACTGGTTTGGCAAGGGATGTCCTCATAAGACTTAGACCTGTGTGTGTGTGTGCAGCCTATAATCTCAGTTCAAAGTTTAATCATTCTCCTGCTCCTTAGTAATATTTTTCAACAAAAATTGAGTAGTTTGAAAATGGCGAGTGAGAAGAATACATCACTGAATTCAGGAGTGTTTGAATTTTGAATTAAACGTTAAACAAAGGTGTACAAAGAAGTTTGAAAGCATTTAATACTTTCCTTAGCTCTTGAAAATGATTTTATGTCTTGTTTTTCAAAGAAAAACTGAAATACCTTATGAAAAACTAAAGAAATGGAGTGAGAGCTGTTTCCTGCTTCACTCAGATGTTCACAACTAAGCCATTTTCTATTCTTTGTCTCACAGCTAAATGGTAAACACTGATCCTGGGTCTGTGCTCAGTTTGGAGAGTATGGCTGTTGTGATTTCTTCAAACCACCAGATGTCACTGTTTTAAGCCTTTAACTCTTCTGGCCAATCAGGATGAAGCTTCAAAACAGCCTCCACCTGTCTGGGACTTGAGTGAATACTAATTGGAGTCAGCTGTGTTGTCTGGGTTCGGTTCAGTTCAGCAGATTTCCCAGCAGTCTTGTTGCTTTCTGAAAATAGGACTTAATTTTGTTGTTATTTTGGCTGTTGTCTTTAGATGAGGCTGAATTTGGGTTCTCTTGTGTAAATGCGTTTTAGAGATTTCTGTTTTATTCATCGTTTGATTGATTTACAATTTTGACACAATGAATGCTGTAAACAAGGGTTGTATGTAGATTGTAAAGTTCATTAGCTCTTTATGAATTGTTTTTAGTTTCATTGGAGATTTGTAGTTTTCTGTTATGATGAAATGTGCTGTTTTTGTTCAGTTTTATTCTGTGGAATCTGTTGGGTTCTGTTTGGAGACTTCCAGGTCTTTGTTGTTTGAAAGGGCTTTTATTTTACCCCAGGTCCATTCAGTAAGGGGCAATAACTGAATCCGTCTGAAGTTAAAAAAGAGACTTTCCATTCAATCCACTCACATCTGAGAGGGCTTGGTTCCAGTCTATGGCCAGTGGGATCCTCTTGAAGAGATTTTGAGCAAGGTCTGTGAGGTAGGTCAGAATCTTTTTTTGCTCTCTTGTGTGTTTGTCACCTCTCATATGAAGAGCCATGGTCCTGGTTTATGGAGGCCACCTGTTTGTTTGGGGCAGGATTAGGAGCTAGATGGTTGCAAGTCTTGGTTCAGGTCTGTGGAGCTAATGGGATTGTTATGGGCATGGATGTTTCTCTCGTATCTCTGTCCTGTCCTGTCCATATGTTCTAGGATCCAGTCCTGGGTTCCTGACTGACTGCATGCCGGATGCCGGAATCTGTGTCCATGGTTTGGCTTCAACCATCAGCTATAAAAGAGAGAGTTTAGTCACACCCGGGAGGAATGGTTCCTCACTCAATTGTTTATCTTTTTTGCTGTTGAAACTCGCTTCGTGTTTGAATTGTTAATTGTTGAATGTTTTTCTGAGTGTTGCCTGTCTGTCATTGTTTACATTTGTAACTAGTACCAGTTGTAGGGAGTGGCTGCCGTTTTGTTTTGGGAACTGGGGTTTGTCTCTGTTTATACACAGCAAGGGAGTAAGGTTAGCACATTGTCTTTCACAGGTTAGTTAGTGTACCTAAAAGTAGTTAGTGTGGGGTTTGTTTGTTGTTTTGGCCTGGGTCACTCCTGAAGTCACTTTCTGGTCACTAAACTGTATCAATCACATCAATACATTTCACAAAACTGTCCTAAGTTGTAGTTTTTTTTGCACTCATCACACTCCGTTATTTCATTTTTTTGTGTTGCGGTCTGCCCTAGACCAGGTCGTAACAGGATCTTTCTAGAATATTGAATTCTATTCCAGGAGACCCTGTTTCTCTGTTGTAAAAGAGGGCCAGTTTGGTCCCATTCCCACACACACACACAAAATCCAATGTTATTGGATTCTGAAGGGCTTTGTTCTGGTCTATGGCAACACTGGTATCTGTCTCAAAGATTGATTCCAACCTGTTGAACCAGCTAAACCCAGTTTTGGAGTTCAGATGCTCTCTGGTGTAAAAAAAAAAAAAAAAAAAAGCCCAATTCCACCTCAAACCCTGTCCCATTTTTTTTCTCTCTCTCTCACACAGGTTTACAGTGTTTATCAGGACACCCTGTAACCATGGTTTTTGAGGACACACCTTTCCTGACATCCTTTTTGTGAAAGTGTATATTTTGTGGTTCTGTTGTATTCATATTATTTAATATGATATTTATACTATTTGTTTTAAGAAAACGAACAGCCTTTTAAATTGTCAAATGGTGTAACCACAAAAAATGACAAATATCTAATATTTCACACCTAGAGTTCATGCAATTGCTTGTAAAATTAGCCATTTATTTTATAATATCCCATAAGAATGTTTTATTATATTTTTTCTAAATTTAGATTTTATGGGATTTTGTGAGACCATGTGCCATTAACATCTTCTTTTACGTGTATTCTTTGACCATGGTAAAAATGGTTTAAACACCCATTATTCCAGTGTAGTAGAGTATTAAATCATAATCCATATTAACTTTTTTGTACAATATTAGTATTTTAGACAAGATACTGGTTACACCAACTGACCACAAACCTTCTACAGCAAAAGAACAAGAATAACTTGTGTTCGATTCTGATTTCAGTTCAGTTCTCATACAATTTCAGTTCGTAAAATGACAGCCATTGTTTTCAAAGAGAGTGAGTGAATGAAGGAGAGAGAGATTGTTAGTGAGAGAGTATCAGACATTGTTTTTTCATTTCTTTCATCACTAAACTGTTTTGATTAAACTTTTAAAAACTGACAACCATCAGTGTGAGTTCCTGTCATCTGATGAGATGTGAACCAATTGTTTCACATTAACATAATAATATAGAGGAAACAGCGTGTCAGAAACTTATATCTTGAATTATTAAAGGGGTTGAGGATGCCTGTGGTACCTCTACATTTGGCTGCACATAGTCATGATCATGAGGGTTAACTATGGGTTACTGGACAATATGCTGGTCATCTTCGGAAGTGTTAATCAATAGAGGAGTAAGGTTTAAAACATCAGTACCATTTTATTCTCTATATACTGTCTTTGATACTGCTTCCAACTTTCCCTCATCTTTTGTTGTATGTGCACCTTTCCCAATATATATGTACAAAGTACATAATTATTTCCTGAAATAATTATGTATATATTATGTATATATATTGGGTTATGGAGAAACTACTTGGTTTAATGGCACATACATTGGTTTTAAACTGTTGGTTTGTATATATTGGTTTGTTGGTATATATATTGGACTCTCAGTACATACATTGGTTTGTGTGCATGTGTATATCGGTTTGTGGGCATGTATCGGTTTGTGGGCATGTATCGGTTTGTGGGCTTGTATCGGTTTGTGGGCATGCATATATCGGTTTGTGGGCATGCATATATCGGTTTGTGGGCATGCATATATCGGTTGGTGTGTATCGGTTTGTGGGTTTGTATCGGTTTGTGGGCATGTATCGGTTTGTGGGCTTGTATCGGTTTGTGGGCATGTATCGGTTGGTGTGTATCGGTTTGTGGGCATGCATATATCGGTTTGTGGGCATGTATCGGTTGGTGTGTATCGGTTTGTGGGCATGCATATATCGGTTTGTGGGCATGTATCGGTTGGTGTGTATCGGTTTGTGGGCATGTATCGGTTGGTGTGTATCGGTTTGTGGGCATGCATATATCAGTTTGTGGGCATATATCGGTTTGTGGGCGCATATACTGGTTTGTTTATATCGGTTTGTGGGCATATATATATTGGATTCTGCGCTGCATGGTAGAAATTTGCCGTTCAGTGCTGTTCAGCGAGTAGCCTGTTTTGATTGTGCTGCGCGGTTTTAATGAACCTCAGTTTGGACAAACTTCTGACATATTCCAAATAAAACCGAGTGGCCCGGTGACTGAGCTCCGCGATTATAAATACTAAATAAAGGTCATAATAAAGATAATAAAGCTCAGACTAGCCGATTGGATTATGGTCTACAACAATGTGTTTTCTACGACGCTGAACTTAGCTCGTAGATCGCAGATTCGCAGATCCAGATGTTCTTTTCGAGTTGCGCGCGATCCCTGAGCGTTCTGTTCAGCTGCGCGCGCGATCCCTGAGTGTTCTGTTCAGCTGCGCGCGCGATCCCTGAGCGTTCTGTTCAGCTGCGCGCGCGATCCCTGAGCGTTCTGTTCAGCGGCACGCGCGATCCCTGAGCGTTCTGTTCAGCGGCACGCGCGATCCCTGAGCGTTCTGTTCAGCGGCACGCGCGATCCCTGAGCGTTCTGTTCAGCGGCACGCGCGATCCCTGAGCGTTCTGTTCAGAGGCACGCGCGATCCCTGAGCGTTCTGTTCAGAGGCACGCGCGATCCCTGAGCGTTCTGTTCAGCTGCGAGCGATCTCTGAGTGGTCTGTTCAGCCCCGTGCGCAATCTCTGAGTGTTCTGTTCAGCCCCGTGCGCAATCTCTGAGTGTTCTGTTCAGCCCCGTGCGCAATCTCTGAGTGTTCTGTTCAGCTGCGCGCAATCTAAGTGTTCTGTTCAGCCACGGACGCGATCTCTGAGTGTTCTGTTCAACCGTGCGCGCGATCTCTGAGTGTTCTGTTCAGCCGCGCGCGCGATCTCAGTGTTCTGTTCAGCTGCGCGCGCGATCTCTGGGTGTTCTGTTCAGCTGCGCGCGCGATCTCTGAGTGTTCTGTTCAGCTGCGCGCGCGATCTCTGAGTGTTCTGTTCAGCTGCGAGCGATCTCTGAGTGTTCTGCTCAGCTGCGCGTGCGATCTCTGAGTGTTCTGCTCAGCTGCGCGTGCGATCTCTGAGTGTTCTGCTCAGCTGCGCGTGCGATCTCTGAGTTTTCTGTTCAGCCGCGCGCGCGATCTCTGAGTGTTCTGTTCAGCTGCGAGCGATCTCTGAGTTTTCTGTTCAGCTGCGCGCGATCTCTGAGTGTTCTGTTCAGCCGGGGGCGCGATCTCTGAGTGTTCTGCTCAGCTGCGCGTGCGATCTCTGAGTGTTCTGTTCAGCTGTGCGGGATCTCTGAGTGTTTTGTTCAGCCGCGGGCGCGATCTCTGAGTGTTCTGTTCCACTGCGAGCGATCTCTGTGTGTTCTGTTCAGCTGCGTGTGCGATGTCTGAGTGTTCTGTTCAGCTGCGTGCGATCTCTGAGTGTTCTGTTCAGCTGCGAGCGATCTCTGAGTGTTCTGCTCAGCTGCGCGTGCGATCTCTGAGTGTTCTGTTCAGCTGCGTGCGATCTCTGAGTGTTCTGTTCAACTGCGAGCGATCTCTGAGTGTTCTGTTCAGCTGCGTGCGATCTCTGAGTGTTCTGTTCAACTGCGAGCGATCTCTGAGTGTTCTGTTCAGCTGGGCGGGCGATCTCTGAGCGTTCTGTTCAGCGGCACGCGCGATCTCTGAGCGTTCTGTTCAGCGGCATGCGCTATCTGAGTGTTCTGTTCAGCTGCGAGCGAGATCTCTGAGTGTTCTGTTCAGCTGCGAGCGAGATCTCTGAGTGTTCTGTTCAGCTGCGAGCGAGATCTCTGAGTGTTCTGTTCAGCTGCGTGCGATCTCTGAGTGTTCTGCTCAGCTGCGCGCGAGATCTCTGAGTGTTCTTTTCAGCTGCACGCGCGATCTCTGAGTGTTCTGTTCAGCGGCATGCGCTATCTGAGTGTTCTGTTCAGCTGCGTGCGATCTCTGAGTGTTCTGCTCAGCTGCGCGCGAGATCTCTGAGTGTTCTTTTCAGCTGCGAGCGATGTCTGAGTGTTCTGTTCAGCTGCGAGCGAGATCTCTGAGTGTTCTGTTCAGCTGCGAGCGAGATCTCTGAGTGTTCTGTTCAGCTGCGTGCGATCTCTGAGTGTTCTGTTCAGCTGCGCGCGCGATCTCTGGGTGTTCTGTTCAGCTGCGAGCGATGTCTGAGTGTTTTGTTCAGCTGCGTGCGATCTCTGAGTGTTCTGTTCAGCTGCGCACGCGATCTCTGAGTGTTCTGTTCAGCCGGGGGCGCGATCTCTGAGTGTTTTGTTCAGCCGGGGGCGCGATCTCTGAGTGTTTTGTTCAGCCGCTGGCGCGATCTCTGAGTGTTCTGCTCAGCTGCGCGTGCGATCTCTGAGTGTTCTGTTCAGCTGCGTGCGATCTCTGAGTGTTCTGTTCAACTGCGAGCGATCTCTGAGTGTTCTGTTCAGCTGCGCGGGCGATCTCTGAGTGTTCTGTTCAGCTGCGCGGGCGATCTCTGAGTGTTCTGTTCAGCTGCGCGGGCGATCTCTGAGTGTTCTGTTCAGCTGCGCGCGCGATCTCTGAGTGTTTTGTTCAGCTGCTGGCGCGATCTCTGAGTGTTCTGTTCAGCTGCGCGCGCGATCTCTGAGTGTTCTGTTCAGCTGCGAGCGATCTCTGGGTGTTCTGTTCAGCCGCGTGCGCGATCTCTGAGTGTTCTGTTCAGCTGCGAGCGATCTCTGAGTTTTCTGTTCAGCTGCGCGCGATCTCTGAGTGTTCTGTTCAGCCGGGGGCGCGATCTCTGAGTGTTCTGCTCAGCTGCGCGTGCGATCTCTGAGTGTTCTGTTCAGCTGTGCGGGATCTCTGAGTGTTTTGTTCAGCCGCGGGCGCGATCTCTGAGTGTTCTGTTCCACTGCGAGCGATCTCTGTGTGTTCTGTTCAGCTGCGTGTGCGATGTCTGAGTGTTCTGTTCAGCTGCGTGCGATCTCTGAGTGTTCTGTTCAGCTGCGAGCGATCTCTGAGTGTTCTGTTCAGCTGCGCGGGCGATCTCTGAGCGTTCTGTTCAGCGGCACGCGCGATCTCTGAGTGTTCTGTTCAGCGGCATGCGCTATCTGAGTGTTATGTTCAGCTGCGTGTGATCTCTGAGCGTTCTTTTCAGCTGCGCACGATCTCTGATAGTTCTTTTCAGCTGCACGCGCGATCTCTGAGTGTTCTGTTCAGCGGCATGCGCTATCTGAGTGCTCTGCTCAGCTGCGAGCGATGTCTGAGTGTTCTGTTCAGCTGCGAGCGAGATCTCTGAGTGTTCTGTTCAGCTGCGAGCGAGATCTCTGAGTGTTCTGTTCAGCTGCGTGCGATCTCTGAGTGTTCTGTTCAGCTGCGAGCGATCTCTGAGTGTTCTGCTCAGCTGCGCGTGCGATCTCTGAGTGTTCTGCTCAGCTGCGCGTGCGATCTCTGAGTGTTCTGCTCAGCTGCGCGTGCGATCTCTGAGTTTTCTGTTCAGCCGCGTGCGCGATCTCTGAGTGTTCTGTTCAGCTGCGAGCGATCTCTGAGTTTTCTGTTCAGCTGCGCGCGATCTCTGAGTGTTCTGTTCAGCCGGGGGCGCGATCTCTGAGTGTTCTGCTCAGCTGCGCGTGCGATCTCTGAGTGTTCTGTTCAGCTGTGCGGGATCTCTGAGTGTTTTGTTCAGCCGCGGGCGCGATCTCTGAGTGTTCTGTTCCACTGCGAGCGATCTCTGTGTGTTCTGTTCAGCTGCGTGTGCGATGTCTGAGTGTTCTGTTCAGCTGCGTGCGATCTCTGAGTGTTCTGTTCAGCTGCGAGCGATCTCTGAGTGTTCTGCTCAGCTGCGCGTGCGATCTCTGAGTGTTCTGTTCAGCTGCGTGCGATCTCTGAGTGTTCTGTTCAACTGCGAGCGATCTCTGAGTGTTCTGTTCAGCTGCGCGGGCGATCTCTGAGCGTTCTGTTCAGCGGCACGCGCGATCTCTGAGTGTTCTGTTCAGCGGCATGCGCTATCTGAGTGTTCTGTTCAGCTGCGTGCGATCTCTGAGTGTTCTGTTCAGCTGCGTGTGATCTCTGAGCGTTCTTTTCAGCTGCGCACGATCTCTGATAGTTCTTTTCAGCTGCACGCGCGATCTCTGAGTGTTCTGTTCAGCGGCATGCGCTATCTGAGTGTTCTGTTCAGCTGCGAGCGATCTCTGAGTGTTCTGTTCAGCTGCGAGCGAGATCTCTGAGTGTTCTGTTCAGCTGCGAGCGAGATCTCTGAGTGTTCTGTTCAGCTGCGAGCGAGATCTCTGAGTGTTCTGTTCAGCTGCGTGCGATCTCTGAGTGTTCTGTTCAGCTGCGTGCGATCTCTGAGTGTTCTGCTCAGCTGCGCGCGAGATCTCTGAGTGTTCTTTTCAGCTGCACGCGCGATCTCTGAGTGTTCTTTTCAGCGGCATGCGCTATCTGAGTGTTCTGTTCAGCTGCGTGCGATCTCTGAGTTTTCTGTTCAGCTGCGTGCGATGTCTGAGTGTTCTGTTCAGCTGCGAGCGAGATCTCTGAGTGTTCTGTTCAGCTGCGAGCGAGATCTCTGAGTGTTCTGTTCAGCTGCGTGCGATCTCTGAGTGTTCTGTTCAGCTGCGCGCGCGATCTCTGGGTGTTCTGTTCAGCTGCGCGCGCGATCTCTGGGTGTTCTGTTCAGCTGCGAGCGATGTCTGAGTGTTTTGTTCAGCTGCGTGCGATCTCTAAGTGTTCTGTTCAGCTGCGCACGCGATCTCTGAGTGTTCTGTTCAGCCGGGGGCGCGATCTCTGAGTGTTTTGTTCAGCCGGGGGCGCGATCTCTGAGTGTTTTGTTCAGCCGCTGGCGCGATCTCTGAGTGTTCTGCTCAGCTGCGCGTGCGATCTCTGAGTGTTCTGTTCAGCTGCGTGCGATCTCTGAGTGTTCTGTTCAACTGCGAGCGATCTCTGAGTGTTCTGTTCAGCTGCGCGGACGATCTCTGAGTGTTCTGTTCAGCTGCACGGGCGATCTCTGAGTGTTCTGTTCAGCTGCGCGCGCGATCTCTGAGTGTTTTGTTCAGCTGCTGGCGCGATCTCTGAGTATTCTGTTCAGCTGCGCGCGCGATCTCTGAGTGTTCTGTTCAGCCGCGTGCGCGATCTCTGAGTGTTCTGTTCAGCTGCGAGCGATCTCTGAGTTTTCTGTTCAGCTGCGCGCGATCTCTGAGTGTTCTGTTCAGCCGGGGGCGCGATCTCTGAGTGTTCTGCTCAGCTGCGCGTGCGATCTCTGAGTGTTCTGTTCAGCTGTGCGGGATCTCTGAGTGTTTTGTTCAGCCGCGGGCGCGATCTCTGAGTGTTCTGTTCCACTGCGAGCGATCTCTGTGTGTTCTGTTCAGCTGCGTGTGCGATGTCTGAGTGTTCTGTTCAGCTGCGTGCGATCTCTGAGTGTTCTGTTCAGCTGCGAGCGATCTCTGAGTGTTCTGTTCAGCGGCACGCGCGATCTCTGAGTGTTCTGTTCAGCGGCATGCGCTATCTGAGTGTTCTGTTCAGCTGCGTGCGATCTCTGAGTGTTCTGTTCAGCTGCGTGTGATCTCTGAGCGTTCTTTTCAGCTGCGCACGATCTCTGATAGTTCTTTTCAGCTGCACGCGCGATCTCTGAGTGTTCTGTTCAGCGGCATGCGCTATCTGAGTGTTCTGTTCAGCTGCGAGCGATCTCTGAGTGTTCTGTTCAGCTGCGAGCGAGATCTCTGAGTGTTCTGTTCAGCTGCGAGCGAGATCTCTGAGTGTTCTGTTCAGCTGCGAGCGAGATCTCTGAGTGTTCTGTTCAGCTGCGTGCGATCTCTGAGTGTTCTGTTCAGCTGCGTGCGATCTCTGAGTGTTCTGCTCAGCTGCGCGCGAGATCTCTGAGTGTTCTTTTCAGCTGCACGCGCGATCTCTGAGTGTTCTTTTCAGCGGCATGCGCTATCTGAGTGTTCTGTTCAGCTGCGTGCGATCTCTGAGTTTTCTGTTCAGCTGCGTGCGATGTCTGAGTGTTCTGTTCAGCTGCGAGCGAGATCTGAGTGTTCTGTTCAGCTGCGAGCGAGATCTCTGAGTGTTCTGTTCAGCTGCGTGCGATCTCTGAGTGTTCTGTTCAGCTGCGCGCGCGATCTCTGGGTGTTCTGTTCAGCTGCGCGCGCGATCTCTGGGTGTTCTGTTCAGCTGCGAGCGATGTCTGAGTGTTTTGTTCAGCTGCGTGCGATCTCTAAGTGTTCTGTTCAGCTGCGCACGCGATCTCTGAGTGTTCTGTTCAGCCGGGGGCGCGATCTCTGAGTGTTTTGTTCAGCCGGGGGCGCGATCTCTGAGTGTTTTGTTCAGCCGCTGGCGCGATCTCTGAGTGTTCTGCTCAGCTGCGCGTGCGATCTCTGAGTGTTCTGTTCAGCTGCGTGCGATCTCTGAGTGTTCTGTTCAACTGCGAGCGATCTCTGAGTGTTCTGTTCAGCTGCGCGGGCGATCTCTGAGTGTTCTGTTCAGCTGCGCGCGCGATCTCTGAGTGTTTTGTTCAGCTGCTGGCGCGATCTCTGAGTATTCTGTTCAGCTGCGCGCGCGATCTCTGAGTGTTCTGTTCAGCCGCGTGCGCGATCTCTGAGTGTTCTGTTCAGCTGCGAGCGATCTCTGAGTTTTCTGTTCAGCTGCGCGCGATCTCTGAGTGTTCTGTTCAGCCGGGGGCGCGATCTCTGAGTGTTCTGCTCAGCTGCGCGTGCGATCTCTGAGTGTTCTGTTCAGCTGTGCGGGATCTCTGAGTGTTTTGTTCAGCCGCGGGCGCGATCTCTGAGTGTTCTGTTCCACTGCGAGCGATCTCTGTGTGTTCTGTTCAGCTGCGTGTGCGATGTCTGAGTGTTCTGTTCAGCTGCGTGCGATCTCTGAGTGTTCTGTTCAGCTGCGAGCGATCTCTGAGTGTTCTGCTCAGCTGCGCGTGCGATCTCTGAGTGTTCTGTTCAGCTGCGTGCGATCTCTGAGTGTTCTGTTCAACTGCGAGCGATCTCTGAGTGTTCTGTTCAGCTGCGCGGGCGATCTCTGAGTGTTCTGTTCAGCTGCGCGCGCGATCTCTGAGTGTTTTGTTCAGCTGCTGGCGCGATCTCTGAGTATTCTGTTCAGCTGCGCGCGCGATCTCTGAGTGTTCTGTTCAGCCGCGTGCGCGATCTCTGAGTGTTCTGTTCAGCTGCGAGCGATCTCTGAGTTTTCTGTTCAGCTGCGCGCGATCTCTGAGTGTTCTGTTCAGCCGGGGGCGCGATCTCTGAGTGTTCTGCTCAGCTGCGCGTGCGATCTCTGAGTGTTCTGTTCAGCTGTGCGGGATCTCTGAGTGTTTTGTTCAGCCGCGGGCGCGATCTCTGAGTGTTCTGTTCCACTGCGAGCGATCTCTGTGTGTTCTGTTCAGCTGCGTGTGCGATGTCTGAGTGTTCTGTTCAGCTGCGTGCGATCTCTGAGTGTTCTGTTCAGCTGCGAGCGATCTCTGAGTGTTCTGCTCAGCTGCGCGTGCGATCTCTGAGTGTTCTGTTCAGCTGCGTGCGATCTCTGAGTGTTCTGTTCAACTGCGAGCGATCTCTGAGTGTTCTGTTCAGCTGCGCGGGCGATCTCTGAGCGTTCTGTTCAGCGGCACGCGCGATCTCTGAGTGTTCTGTTCAGCGGCATGCGCTATCTGAGTGTTCTGTTCAGCTGCGTGCGATCTCTGAGTGTTCTGTTCAGCTGCGTGTGATCTCTGAGCGTTCTTTTCAGCTGCGCACGATCTCTGATAGTTCTTTTCAGCTGCACGCGCGATCTCTGAGTGTTCTGTTCAGCGGCATGCGCTATCTGAGTGTTCTGTTCAGCTGCGAGCGATGTCTGAGTGTTCTGCTCAGCTGCGAGCGATGTCTGAGTGTTCTGTTCAGCTGCGAGCGAGATCTCTGAGTGTTCTGTTCAGCTGCGAGCGAGATCTCTGAGTGTTCTGCTCAGCTGCGCGCGAGATCTCTGAGTGTTCTTTTCAGCTGCGAGCGATGTCTGAGTGTTCTGTTCAGCTGCGAGCGAGATCTCTGAGTGTTCTGTTCAGCTGCGTGCGATCTCTGAGTGTTCTGTTCAGCTGCGCGCGCGATCTCTGGGTGTTCTGTTCAGCTGCGCGCGCGATCTCTGGGTGTTCTGTTCAGCTGCGAGCGATGTCTGAGTGTTTTGTTCAGCTGCGTGCGATCTCTGAGTGTTCTGTTCAGCTGCGCACGCGATCTCTGAGTGTTCTGTTCAGCCGGGGGCGCGATCTCTGAGTGTTTTGTTCAGCCGGGGGCGCGATCTCTGAGTGTTTTGTTCAGCTGCGGATGTTCTCTGAGTGTTCTGTTCAGTTGCGCGCGATCTCTGAGTGTTCTATTCAGCTGCGGACGATCTCTGAGTGTTCTATTCAGCTGCGGACGATCTCTGAGTGTTCTATTCAGCTGCGGACGATCTCTGAGTGTTCTATTCAGCTGCGGACGATCTCTGAGTGTTCTCTTCAGCTGCGCGCGATCACTGAGTGTTCTGTTCAGCCACGGGCGCGATCACTGAGTGTTCTATTCAGCCGCGCGCACGATCTCTGAGTGTTCTGTTCTGCCGCGCGTGCGATCTCTGAGTGTTCTGTTCAGCTGCGCGCGATCTCTGAGTGTTCTATTCAGCTGCGGACGATCTCTGAGTGTTCTATTCAGCTGCGGACGATCTCTGAGTGTTCTCTTCAGCTGCGCGCGATCTGAGTGTTCTGTTCAGCCACGGGCGCGATCTCTGAGTGTTCTATTCAGCCGCGCGCACGATCTCTGAGTGTTCTGTTCTACAGCTCGCGCGATCTCTGAGTGTTCTGTTCAGCTGCGCGCGATCTCTGTGTGTTCTGTTCTACAGCTCGCGCGATCTCTGAGTGTTCTGTTCACCTGCGTGCGATCTCTGAGAGTTCTGTTCACCTGCGTGCGATCTCTGAGTGTTCTGTTCACCTGCGCGTGCGATCTCTGAGTGTTCTGTTCACCTGCGCGTGCGATCTCTGAGTGTTCTGTTCACCTGCGCGCGATCTCTGAGTGTTCTGTTCAGCTGCGCGCGCGATCTCTGAGTGTTCTGTTCACCTGCGTGCGATCTCTGAATGTTCTGTTCACCTGCGCATGCGATCTCTGAGTGTTCTGTTCACCTGCGTGCAATCTCTGAGAGTTCTGTTCACCTGCGTGCGATCTCTGAGTGTTCTGTTCACCTCCGTGCGATCTCTGAGTGTTCTGTTCACCTGCGTGCGATCTCTGAGTGTTCTGTTCAGCTGCGCGCGCGATCTCTGAGTGTTCTGTTCACCTGCGTGCGATCTCTGAATGTTCTGTTCACCTGCGCGTGCGATCTCTGAGTGTTCTGTTCACCTGCGTGCGATCTCTGAGTGTTCTGTTCACCTGCGTGCGATCTCTAAGAGTTCTGTTCACCTGCGTGCGATCTCTGAGTGTTCTGTTCACCTGCGCGTGCGATCTCTGAGTGTTCTGTTCACCTGCGCGCGATCTCTGAGTGTTTTATTCAGCTGCGCGCGATCTCTGAGTGTTCTGTTCAGCTGCGTGCGATCTCTGAGTGTTCTGCTCAGCTGCGCGCGAGATCTCTGAGTGTTCTTTTCAGCTGCACGCGCGATCTCTGAGTGTTCTTTTCAGCGGCATGCGCTATCTGAGTGTTCTGTTCAGCTGCGTGCGATCTCTGAGTTTTCTGTTCAGCTGCGTGCGATGTCTGAGTGTTCTGTTCAGCTGCGAGCGAGATCTCTGAGTGTTCTGTTCTGTTCTGTTCAGCTGCGAGCGAGATCTCTGAGTGTTCTGTTCAGCTGCGAGCGATCTCTGAGTGTTCTGTTTAGCCGCGGGCGCGATCTCTGTGTGTTCATTGGCTACCCTTAGCTGCTCGCATCAAATTCAAATCACTAATGATGGCCTTCAGAGTATTCACTGGTTCTGCTCCCATCTACCTCAATAGACTCTTAAAACCATACGTTAGCGCCCGCCCTCTCCGTTCCTCAAAGGAGCGCCTACTAACACGACCAACCCTCCGTACAGGTCAGTTGAGGCTATTCTCATCTCTGGTACCACGCTGGTGGAACGAGCTTCCAAGCACTATCAGAGCAACAGAAACCCTCTCTGCATTCAAGAAATCATTGAAAACCCAGCTCTTCCGAGAGTATCTTTTGCACTGAATGTCTTTCTTAATAATGCATTTATTACTTCCTGGCATACTGCACTTAATGTAAGGTATTTTGCATAATTTGTGCTGTAGTTCGAATGTTAGCTCCTCTTTTGTAAGTCGCTTTGGATAAAAGCGTCTGCCAAATGCATAAATGTAAATGTAAATGTTCTGTTCAGCTGCGCGCGGGATCCCTGAGTGTTCTGTTCAGCCGGGGGCGCGATCTCTGAGTGTTCTGTTCAGCTGCGAGCGATCTCTGAGTGTTCTGTTCAGCTGCGTGCGCGATCTCTGAGTGTTCTGTTCAGCTGCGCGCGATCTCTGAGTGTTCTGTTCAGCTGCGGACGATCTCTGAGTGTTCTATTCAGCTGCGGACGATCTCTGAGTGTTCTGGTCTGCTGCGCGTGCGCAATCTCTGAGTGTTCTGTTCAGCCGCGTGCGATCTCTGAGTGTTCTGTTCAGCTGCGCACGCGATCTCTGAGTGTTCTGTTCTGCTGCGCGTGCGGTCTCTGGGTGTTCTGTTCAGCCGCGTGCGCAATCTCTGAGTGTTCTATTCAGCCACGCGCGATCTCTGAGTGTTCTGTTCAGCCGCGTGCGATCTCTGAGTGTTCTGTTCAGCTGCGCGCACGATCTCTGAGTGTTCTGTTCAGCTGCGCGCACGATCTCTGAGTGTTCTGTTCAGCTGCGCGCGATCTCTGAGTGTTCTATTCAGCTGCGGACGATCTCTGAGTGTTCTCTTCAGCTGCGCGCGATCTGAGTGTTCTGTTCAGCCACGGGCGCGATCTCTGAGTGTTCTATTCAGCCGCGCGCACGATCTCTGAGTGTTCTGTTCTACAGCTCGCGCGATCTCTGAGTGTTCTGTTCAGCTGCGCGCGATCTCTGTGTGTTCTGTTCTACAGCTCGCGCGATCTCTGAGTGTTCTGTTCACCTGCGTGCGATCTCTGAGAGTTCTGTTCACCTGCGTGCGATCTCTGAGTGTTCTGTTCACCTGCGCGTGCGATCTCTGAGTGTTCTGTTCAGCTGCGTGCGATCTCTGAGTTTTCTGTTCAGCTGCGTGCGATCTCTGAGTGTTCTGCTCAGCTGCGCGCGAGATCTCTGAGTGTTCTTTTCAGCTGCGAGCGATCTCTGAGTGTTCTGTTCAGCTGCGAGCGAGATCTCTGAGTGTTCTGTTCAGCTGCGTGCGATCTCTGAGTGTTCTGTTCAGCTGCGCGCGCGATCTCTGGGTGTTCTGTTCAGCTGCGAGCGATGTCTGAGTGTTTTGTTCAGCTGCGTGCGATCTCTGAGTGTTCTGTTCAGCTGCGCACGCGATCTCTGAGTGTTCTGTTCAGCCGGGGGCGCGATCTCTGAGTGTTTTGTTCAGCCGGGGGCGCGATCTCTGAGTGTTTTGTTCAGCTGCGGATGTTCTCTGAGTGTTCTGTTCAGTTGCGCGCGATCTCTGAGTGTTCTATTCAGCTGCGGACGATCTCTGAGTGTTCTATTCAGCTGCGGACGATCTCTGAGTGTTCTATTCAGCTGCGGACGATCTCTGAGTGTTCTCTTCAGCTGCGCGCGATCTGAGTGTTCTGTTCAGCCACGGGCGCGATCTCTGAGTGTTCTATTCAGCCGCGCGCACGATCTCTGAGTGTTCTGTTCTGCCGCGCGTGCGATCTCTGAGTGTTCTGTTCAGCTGCGCGCGATCTCTGAGTGTTCTATTCAGCTGCGGACGATCTCTGAGTGTTCTATTCAGCTGCGGACGATCTCTGAGTGTTCTATTCAGCTGCGGACGATCTCTGAGTGTTCTGTTCACCTGCGTGCGATCTCTGAGTGTTCTGTTCACCTCCGTGCGATCTCTGAGTGTTCTGTTCACCTGCGTGCGATCTCTGAGTGTTCTGTTCAGCTGCGCGCGCGATCTCTGAGTGTTCTGTTCACCTGCGTGCGATCTCTGAGTGTTCTGTTCACCTGCGTGCAATCTCTGAGAGTTCTGTTCACCTGCGTGCGATCTCTGAGTGTTCTGTTCACCTGCGCGTGCGATCTCTGAGTGTTCTGTTCACCTGCGTGCGATCTCTAAGAGTTCTGTTCACCTGCGTGCGATCTCTGAGTGTTCTGTTCACCTGCGCGTGCGATCTCTGAGTGTTCTGTTCACCTGCGCGTGATCTCTGAGTGTTCTGTTCAGCTGCGCGCGATCTCTGAGTGTTCTGTTCAGCTGCGCGCGATCTCTGAGTGTTCTGTTCACCTCCGTGCGATCTCTGAGTGTTCTGTTCACCTCCGTGCGATCTCTGAGTGTTCTGTTCACCTGCGTGCGATCTCTGAGTGTTCTGTTCAGCTGCGCGCGCGATCTCTGAGTGTTCTGTTCACCTGCGTGCGATCTCTGAGTGTTCTGTTCACCTGCGTGCAATCTCTGAGAGTTCTGTTCACCTGCGTGCGATCTCTGAGTGTTCTGTTCACCTGCGCGTGCGATCTCTGAGTGTTCTGTTCACCTGCGTGCGATCTCTAAGAGTTCTGTTCACCTGCGTGCGATCTCTGAGTGTTCTGTTCACCTGCGCGTGATCTCTGAGTGTTCTGTTCAGCTGCGCGCGATCTCTGAGTGTTCTGTTCAGCTGCGCGCGATCTCTGAGTGTTCTGTTCAGCTGCGCGCGCGATCTCTGAGTGTTCTGTTCACCTGCGCGTGCGATCTCTGAGTGTTCTGTTCACCTGCGCGCGATCTCTGAGTGTTCTGTTCAGCCGCGGGCGCGATCTCTGAGTGTTTTGTTCAGCTGCGCGCGCAATCTCTGAGTGTTCTGGTCTGCTGCGCGCGATCTCTGAGTGTTCTGTTCAGCTGCGAGCGATCTCTGAGTGTTCTGTTTAGCCGCGGGCGCGATCTCTGAGTGTTCTGTTCAGCTGCGCACGATCCCTGAGTGTTCTGTTCAGCCGCGGGCGCGATGTCTGAGTGTTCTGTTCACCTGCGCGTGCGATCTCTGAGTGTTCTGTTCACCTGCGCGTGATCTCTGAGTGTTCTGTTCAGCTGCGCGCGATCTCTGAGTGTTCTGTTCAGCTGCGCGCGATCTCTGAGTGTTCTGTTCACCTCCGTGCGATCTCTGAGTGTTCTGTTCACCTCCGTGCGATCTCTGAGTGTTCTGTTCACCTGCGTGCGATCTCTGAGTGTTCTGTTCAGCTGCGCGCGCGATCTCTGAGTGTTCTGTTCACCTGCGTGCGATCTCTGAGTGTTTTGTTCAGCTGCGCGCGCAATCTCTGAGTGTTCTGGTCTGCTGCGCGCGATCTCTGAGTGTTCTGTTCAGCTGCGAGCGATCTCTGAGTGTTCTGTTTAGCCGCGGGCGCGATCTCTGAGTGTTCTGTTCAGCTGCGCACGATCTCTGAGTGTTCTGTTCAGCTGCGCGTGCGATCTCTGAGTGTTCTGTTCAGCTGCGAGCGATCTGAGTGTTCTGTTCAGCTGCGTGCATGATCTCTGAGTGTTCTGTTCAGCTGCGCACGATCCCTGAGTGTTCTGTTCAGCCGCGGGCGCGATCTCTGAGTGTTCTGTTCAGCTGCGTGCATGATCTCTGAGTGTTCTGTTCAGCTGCGCACGATCTCTGAGTGTTCTGTTCAGCTGCACGCGCGATCTCTGAGTGTTCTGTTCTGCTGCGCGTGCGATCTCTGTGTGTTCTGATCTTCTGCGCGCGCGATCTCTGTGTGTTCTGTTCTGCTGCGCGTGCGATCTCTGTGTGTTCTGTTCAGCTGCGCGCGCGATGTCTGAGTGTTCTGTTCTGCTGCGCATGCGATCTCTGTGTGTTCTGTTCAGCTGCGCGTGCGATCTCTGAGTGTTATGTTCAGCTGCGCGCGCGATCTCTGGGTGTTCTGTTCAACTGCGAGAGATCTCTGTGTGTTCTGTTCAGCTGCGCGTGCGATCTCTGGGTGTTCTGTTCAGCTGCGTGCGATCTCTGGGTGTTCTGTTCAGCTGCGCGCGATCTCTGGGTGTTCTGTTCAACTGCGAGAGATCTCTGTGTGTTCTGTTCAGCTGCGCGTGCGATCTCTGAGTGTTCTGTTCAGCTGCGAGCGATCTCTGAGTTTTCTGTTCAGCTGCGAGCGATCTCTGAGTGTTCTGTTCAGCCGCGTGCGATCTCTGAGTGTTCTGTTCAGCTGCGCGCACGATCTCTGAGTGTTCTGTTCAGCTGCGCGCGATCTCTGAGTGTTCTATTCAGCTGCGGACGATCTCTGAGTGTTCTCTTCAGCTGCGCACGATCTGAGTGTTCTGTTCAGCCACGGGCGCGATCTCTGAGTGTTCTATTCAGCCGCGCGCACGATCTCTGAGTGTTCTGTTCTACAGCTCGCGCGATCTCTGAGTGTTCTGTTCAGCTGCGCGCGATCTCTGTGTGTTCTGTTCTACAGCTCGCGCGATCTCTGAGTGTTCTGTTCACCTGCGTGCGATCTCTGAGAGTTCTGTTCACCTGCGTGCGATCTCTGAGTGTTCTGTTCACCTACGCGTGCGATCTCTGAGTGTTCTGTTCACCTGCGCGCGATCTCTGAGTGTTCTGTTCAGCTGCGCGTGATCTCTGAGTGTTCTGTTCAGCTGCGCGCGCGATCTCTGAGTGTTCTGTTCACCTGCGTGCGATCTCTGAGTGTTCTGTTCACCTGCGTGCAATCTCTGAGAGTTCTGTTCACCTGCGTGCGATTTCTGAGTGTTCTGTTCACCTGCGCGTGCGATCTCTGAGTGTTCTGTTCACCTGCGTGCGATCTCTAAGAGTTCTGTTCACCTGCGTGCGATCTCTGAGTGTTCTGTTCACCTGCGCGTGCGATCTCTGAGTGTTCTGTTCACCTGCGCGTGATCTCTGAGTGTTCTGTTCAGCTGCGCGCGATCTCTGAGTGTTCTGTTCAGCTGCGCGCGCGATCTCTGAGTGTTCTGTTCACCTGCGCGTGCGATCTCTGAGTGTTCTGTTCAGCTGCGCACGATCCCTGAGTGTTCTGTTCAGCCGCGGGCGCGATCTCTGAGTGTTCTGTTCAGCTGCGTGCATGATCTCTGAGTGTTCTGTTCAGCTGCGCACGATCTCTGAGTGTTCTGTTCAGCTGCACGCGCGATCTCTGAGTGTTCTGTTCTGCTGCGCGTGCGATCTCTGTGTGTTCTGATCTTCTGCGCGCGCGATCTCTGTGTGTTCTGTTCTGCTGCGCGTGCGATCTCTGTGTGTTCTGTTCAGCTGCGCGCGCGATGTCTGAGTGTTCTGTTCTGCTGCGCATGCGATCTCTGTGTGTTCTGTTCAGCTGCGCGTGCGATCTCTGAGTGTTATGTTCAGCTGCGCGCGCGATCTCTGGGTGTTCTGTTCAACTGCGAGAGATCTCTGTGTGTTCTGTTCAGCTGCGCGTGCGATCTCTGGGTGTTCTGTTCAGCTGCGTGCGATCTCTGGGTGTTCTGTTCAGCTGCGCGCGATCTCTGGGTGTTCTGTTCAACTGCGAGAGATCTCTGTGTGTTCTGTTCAGCTGCGCGTGCGATCTCTGAGTGTTCTGTTCAGCTGCGAGCGATCTCTGAGTTTTCTGTTCAGCTGCGAGCGATCTCTGAGTGTTCTGTTCAGCCACGCGCGCGATCTCTGAGTGTTCTGTTCAGCCGCGCACGATCTCTGAGTGTTCTGTTCTGCTGCGAGCGATCTCTGAGTGTTCTGTTCAGCTGCGCGCGATCTCTGAGTGTTCTGTTCAGCTGCGAGCGATCTCTGAGTGTTCTGTTCAGCTGCGAGCGATCTCTGAGTGCTCTCCTCAGCTGCGCGCGATCTGAGTGTTCTGTTCAGCCACGGGCGCGATCTCTGAATGTTCTGTTCAGCTGCAGACGATCTCTGAGTGTTCTCTTCAGCTGCGCGCGATCTGAGTGTTCTGTTCAGCCGCGCGCGATCTCTGAGTGATCTGTTCAGCTGCGCGCGATCTCTGAGTGTTCTGTTCAGCCACGGGCGCGATCTCTGAGTGTTCTGTTTTACGGCACGCGCGATCTCTGGGTGTTCTGTTCACCTGCGTGCGCGATCTCTGAGTGTTCTGTTCAGCTGCGCGCCATCTCTGAGTGTTCTGTTCAGCGGCTTCCGCGATCTGAGTGTTCTGTTCAGCTGCGTGTGATCTCAGAGTGTTCTGTTCAGCGGCTCCCGCGATCTGAGTGTTCTGTTCAGCTGCGCGCGCGATCTCTGAGTGTTCTGTTCACCTGCGTGCGCGATCGCTGGGTGTTCTGTTCACCTGCGTGCGCGATCTCTGAGTGTTCTGTTCACCTGTGTGAGCGATCTCTGGGTGTTCTGTTCACCTGCGTGCGAGATCTCTGAGTGTTCTGTTCACCTGCGTGCGCGATCTCTGAGTGTTCTGTTCAGATGCGCGCGATCTCTGAGTGTTCTGTTCAGCTGCGCGCGATCTCTGAGTGTTCTGTTCAGCTGCGCGCGATCTCTGAGTGTTCTGTTCAGCTGCGTGCGATCTCTGAGTGTTCTGTTCAGCTGCGTGCGATCTCTGGGTGTTCTGTTCAGCTGCGCGTGCGATCTCTGAGTGTTCTGTTCAGCTGCGCGAGATGTCTGAGTTTTCTGTTCAGCCGCGCGCGATCTGAGTGTTCTGTTCAGCCGCGGGCGCGATCTCTGAGTGTTCTGTTCAGCCCCGTGCGCAATCTCTGTGTGTTCTGTTCTGCTGCGCGTGCGATCTCTGTGTGTTCTGTTCAGCTGCGCGCGCGATCTCTGAGTGTTCTGTTCAGCTGCGCGTGCGATCTCTGAGTGTTCTGTTCAGCTGCGCGTGCGATCTCTGAGTGTTCTGTTCAGCTGCGCACGATCTCTGAGTGTTCTGTTCTGCTGCGCGCGATCTCTGAGTGTTCTGTTCAGCTTCGCGCACGATCTCTGAGTGTTCGGTTCAGCTGCGCACGTGATCACTGAGTGTTCTGTTCAGCTGCGCACGTGATCTCTGAGTGTTCTGTTCAGCTGCGTGCGATCTCTGAGGGTTCTGTTCTGCTGCGTGTGCAATGTCTGAGTGTTCTGTTCTGCTGCGTGTGCGATGTCTGAGTGTTCTGTTCTGCTGCGTGTGCAATGTCTGAGTGTTCTGTTCTGCTGCGTGTGCGATGTCTGAGTGTTCTGTTCAGCCGCGTGTGCGATCTCTGGGTGTTCTGTTCAGCTGCGTGCGATCTCTGGGTGTTCTGTTCAGCTGCGTGCGATCTCTGGGTGTTCTGTTCAGCTGCGTGTGATGTCTGAGCGGTCTGTTCAGCTGCGTGTGCGATCTCTGAGTGTTCTGTTCAGCTGCGTGCGATCTCTGAGCGGTCTGTTCAGCTGCATGCGACGTCTGAGCGTTCTGTTCAGCTGCGTGCGACCTCTGAGCGTTCTGTTCAGGTGCGTTTGATCTGAGTGTTCTGTTCAGCTGCAAGCCCAATCTCTGAGTGTTCTTTTCAGCTGCACGCGCGATCTGAGTGTTCTGTTCTGCTGCGTGTGCGATGTCTGAGTGTTCTGTTCAGCTGGGTGCGCGATCTCTGAGTGTTCTTTTCTTACTGCGCGAGCCATCTCTGAGTGTTCTGTTCAGCTGCACGCGCGATCTTTGAGTGTTCTGTTCAGCTACGCGCGATCTCTGAGTGTTTTTTTCGAGCTGCGTGTGCGATCTCTGAGTGTTCTTTTCGTGCTGCTCGCGGCATCTGAGTGTTATTTTCGAGCTGCGCGCGCCATCTCTGAGTGTTCTGTTCAGCTGCGCGCGCCATCTCTGAGTTTTCTGTTCAGCTGCGCGCGCAATCTCTGAGTGTTCTGTTCAGCTGCGCACGCGATCTCTGAGTGTTCTGTCAGCAGGAGCTGTAGCCGAGATGTTACTGTGCTGTACCCTTTTTTCCCGTCACAGTAATACCGGATGTATGTCACAGCGGCTACTGTGCCGGTACACCCAGCAGCACAGCGGCTACTGCCTGTACACACAGCAGAACAGCGGCTACTGTGCCGGTACACCCACCAGAACAGCGGCTACTCTGCCGGTACACACAGCAGAACAGCGGCTACTGTGCCGGTACACCCACCAGAACAGCGGCTACTGTGCCGGTACACAAAGCCGAACAGCGGGTAATTAAATTAAATGTTGGATGTGTTTGTGTGTTAAAGTGTTGTGATTTTTATTGTACATGGCGTGACCAATTACCACGAACATCATCCATGGTCCAAATTATCCAATGTTCAACACTTTATATTCCTGTAGTCATGAAAAGTGCATTTTCTATAAAAAAAATCTACTAGGTAACATTTTTCTATTTTAATTGTTTTAATTACATTTTAGAATACACAGATAATATTATGACCACAATATTTCTGTCCATTCTCTCAACCTCACTGACCATACAGCAGCCCTTTGTTCTACAGTTACAGACTGCAGTCCATATGATGCTTTGGAAACTTTTTTGACCCCTTTCATCCTTCAATGGGCAGATCCCTACCAGGTGTTGTTGCAATAGTACAGAGCCTGTAGTAGCAACGTCACAGTGTTTTTGAAGGTGCAATTTAAGAAAAAATCCCTAATGTTGCTTTAATTTAATTACCATTAATGGTATTTTTCCTCCTTATCCATATCAATCCTCCACATATATAGTGATTTAAATGTTGCATGAGGCGGGTTGTGTATTTTCTTTTGAATGTTTCCCACACGGAGTTTACTGTGCACCACCTTTCCAAATCAGAGACGCCACTCGTGATCATGTAAGGTAAGTTAGGCCGTGTCCACATGTACTGTTAGGCAATGTTATTTTTACTTTTTGTTTCAGTAATTAGCTATACTGACTATGTTTATCGGGAAAACAGGCAAAAGTACAGAATTTGCGTCAGTGACAGAACTCAAAGAAAAAGCAAACGATTCACAATGTCCATACTGCACGAAGACGACGGCATGCTCAGATCGACATCTCTCTTCCAAACATTTGAAATTTGCCATATATTACACACACAATAATGAAGGTAAGCATTTGCTATTGTATACTTTGCTATGAGAGTTCAGAGATAATCACCACAAATGTAAATAAAAGGTTTTGTATCGTTGTGTAAATCTCATTAGCTATTGTGTTATTACATTAAGGTTACATTTAAGTTTGTGTTGTCCTTTATGGATGAACTAAACACTCCATACACGCATTTTTACGTGTCAGCAGCATGTCAACTTTCAGGTATATTCAGTATAACTATTTTATTATTAATTATTAAATATGAATTATCGCATTGATAAATATAAGACCATAGCTCTACTATTGTATCAATGAATCATTATTTAATGATAGAACAAGCATTATTTTCAGATTTTATAAAAATTCTAAACGAATGCTAGTTAATGCTAGTTCTTGTTTCATGTATTATACTTAATGATTAATTGTTACATTACCTAACCATTTAGTATGGCTTATTAAGTATTGTAAATTAATGTACCCTTATTGTAAATTGTTCATGAGATTTTTAGTAACACAAAAAATAATAAAATTTGTTATAAGTAATCTACAGAGTTCAACTGTCCACATTATATGGAGGGTTAAATTATATAGGATAACGCTGGGGTTCCAAAACAAACTTTGTAATGTTACACGGAAAATCAGTGCTACCTTGATGAATAACAGTGACGTACTCAAAACCAGAGGCAGTAGGGGGAAAATGTTCAAAACATATCACCTAAGAAGATTCATAGCACATATGTAAATTTATTTGATGTTCAGACATTCATCAAACATATGTGTTGAGTAAAAAAAGAACACTGTTCGCTTTATATGGATGGTTAAAGTGTATATCTGATGTTAACCTGAGAATTTACTGAACATGAAACAGGTATAATACAGTTATAGACATGATTCTGACACCATTCTGTACCTGGAGTTTAACTGGATTAGTTTTTGAATAAGGCAAGTGTTAGGATTAGAGCCAGGTGTGTGGTAGGGTCACAAATATGTTTTGGGTTCAGGTTAAGTTTAAGGTAAGGTAGGGGTTTGCTTTATAGAAGTACCATATTTATAAAATATTTCATATAACATATTTACAATAAATTTACTTAATATGTCAGGATATTTATTTCAGTGTATTCAATGTATTGCTTTTGTCAATCCTGCTACCTCACTGATATGTTTTAACGTGGTACTAATCTGTGAAGAGTTTATCATTCGTAACAACCACTCAAAATCAGAGGTTATTGTACTGTTAGATATGCAAGTCAATGTTCATATTTGTAAAAGACTATGAGACCCTTTAGGTATCAAGCTTTGCACACTCACTAACACTGAATATTTTACACTCTCATAAACATTATGAAACCTCTTATACACTACCAAAACTGTTACACTGATATATGTATGTATACACTGAGTCAGTTTGATATTGGGCGTAAGAGGATTCATAGTGTGAGTAAGTGTTTTGGTGTATAATATGTTCGATAATGTTTGTGATTGTATATAATACTCAGTGTGAGACAGTGTGTTAGTGAGTGTAAGAGGATAGGATAATGTATGTGAGACTGAAATTTGAATATTGGCCTAAAGGGCCTCTCATATTATATTCTGACATATGACTTCCTTTCAGAGAAATTTACAATACCATGCTTGTGTGCAGAGGTGAAGGATTCCATAAGAAGCCATTGGCATTGCCCCTGGTGTGGGAAAATTATTCTTAAACATGTAAATTTTCAAGTTCATTTAAATTCTTATGATAAGATTTCCTTATAAAACACATTTTTCATTGCTGACCTAAAAATGATTTAATAATTAATTATTACATTACGTACCACCAACTAAACCTTTCATACAAATTGCAGCCTGTTCAACTAAAAAGGCAGAAGAAGCAGGTAAGTTTTCTTTTCTACATGTTAAAACATATGTTTAAGTACTGCGCTTGCAAATCAAGAAAAATGTTGGTCTTAAATACTAATGTTGGCAGAAGAAATGTAAGATAGCAAGTCATACACTAAATGTTAAAGCTACTACAGTTTAAGAAATCAGTTTAACACTGATTCCTTGTAATAAATGGCCACATGTTAAGTTTTATAGAGGCTTTACCTTATGTCAGAATGTATAATATGTAATCTATGATGTATAAACTTCCAAAATTATTTTTGAAGAATGTCGGCTTTATTATTTAAGGGTTTTGTAGAGAACAAAAAGTTTTGAATGCAGTATTTGAAATTACTTTGTAAGTTCAACATTAGTTCACAATTATAAATTCATTTTATAGGCCTTGTTGATTCTGTGTTTTCATAGTAAGAAGTAATCCTGTTTCATTAAAACACTTGAGCAGTTAGCTCTGATTTAGATCTAAAAGATTACCACAGATGTCATCATCATAATCATCATCATATTCTTCTTTGCTGCTTAATCCATTTCAGGGTGTCTATGAGCACAGATGTGATTGGGTTTAATATTTTTGAATGTTTTAGGAAATAAAATATTAACTTTTGTGAGAAAAACTCAAGATTGCCAAAACAAATTTGTAAGAAGAAAATCTGCACATAGCACATATGTAATTTTTTGATGTTCAGACATTCATCAAACATAAATATTTGTTGAGTAAAATCCCTATACATTACTTTTAGTTATGAAGCAGTTTGGAATCATTTTATCTAATATTTTTGATAAATTGATAATACAGTCCTGAAACATATGAACACTACATAAATGTTGCTAAAATAACTAAAATAATAATAATAATAATAATAACAACAATAATAATGTTATGGAAAGATTACATTTAATAGATTAAATATTTTACATCCTTGATAAAACAAGCCTTTTGTGAAAATGTGTTAATATGAAATGATTATAAACAAATTACTCTTACTGTGAGTACATTTACTCAGCTTTTTAATCTGTTTAGTCATTCTAAAAACGAATGTTTTTTTTTTTTTTAATTCATTAATTATATTACTTTTTGCTTTAAGTTGTTCATGGGAAACTGACATAACCAGACAAGTCCTAAGTCAGCTGGTGTGGAATGATCCTGAAGTCTTTGAGCTTCGTTGACAAAAAAAAACATATCATTTTAAGTGTGACATTATGCGTAAAAAGTCACTTACAAAAAGTTTCAGACAATTAGTCCCAAGAAAGTTTTGAAACCTGCTGTGAACATAACACCCTTCAAGTATATGGGATTATTCCACCAATGCCTTTTAAGCATATGACTATGACTTTTTTAAACACGGCAGTGGCAGAACAACTTAACCGAGAACTGGCCTCAAGTCTGTATTTTCTTTGTAATATGAAAGACAGGCATTTTATGTTTTCCTTAAGACTGATATTTCACCTGCATAACCAGAAATTCAAAGAAGACATGATGAGAATTTCATTGGACCAATTGGAAGTAGATAGCGGAAGTGGAAGACTTGGTATTTCTGAAAAAGGTTTGTACATTTTATTTGCTTTTTCATAATTTGAATCAGTAAAAGTTAAAGAAATAGTTTTAATTATAATTGGCAGCAAGTGCAGTCTAGAAAGAGGGGGTAAATGAAGGCATGGAAATGATAGAGTTGCCCCAAGAAGAAGAGAACAAAAAGAGCTGCCAGCACTTTTCAGTTGGTCTTTTTCAAATAGACCAATAAAAGAGGTAAGTTAATTTTTTTGTTATATTAATAAAGTACGTTGTACAATACGTGCTTTTAGAAATGTTGTAATGTCTATAATGTTTAGGAAAAATTAGCAGTCCTTTTTGCTGAACAAAGGAGGAGCATCTAACCTTAATAAGGATTGGAAACTGCACCGTCAACCTTCATGATCTAAAGTGTTTGTGCCCCCCTGAAATAATGAATACCAAGAAGCAGTAATTAGGAAAAATCAGAATGCCTTGGCTGACGGATAACGTGAGTATTAATATCACAAGTGCTCTCTATACTTAACAGAAATCAACTCAAAAAATATTAATTGAGCTTGCTTTTCTCACAGGTAGTAGACACCAGACTTTCTCAGCTGGTTGAAGGAGCACAGAATATACATTTTTCTAACTTATATATTATTGTTGTGATTATGAATTTCTGCAGAATAAACAATTGAGGACCAGGACAAGGAATTGTTATGGTATATATTTTTTTCATTCCACCTTACAAATAAAGCATAAACTTTTGTTTCTGGATCTTGTTTGTTGGATATTATTTGGTACTGCTTTTTAACTACTTAGTATCACTGAGTAGGCTACACAGTGGAAATATGGGTAGCCTCATTGTTCTTAAGCTTTAATATTAACTAAAGATTTATAAATCCCTGCTGTCAACAAACATTAAATGTACTCATTTAAATGTGAAGTTTGTTTATTCTAATGTTTACTCAAAAGGATTGTCTTCAGAAATTATTTCAGAAGCTTGGTTTTGGACAAATTCATATGCTGCATCCACAACTAAGAGTTTTACTTTTATTATAATGGTCTTTATTCCCAGTAAGGCATTTCAGAACGTTTGGGACTTGAGCTCTTGGAATCAGTCAGATTCAGATAACTGTGGGGTATTTGTTTGCGCGGTAGGCACCTATCACGGATTGTTACATCATATGTACTATGTGAATATGCCACTCCAAATGTTTCCTTATGTTAAAATAGATGGCTGAATTGGAAGTGAGGAATATCAAAGCTGCAAATGAAACTGTTTCAGAAACAACTGCTTCACCTGCATGAATATTATGCAGCTTCATTAGCAGCAGAAGCTATTCTGCCTGTAAGTTGATGATTAGTTTATTTATATAACCAGCATCTTCAATTAAAATTCCATGCTCTGCCACCCAGTAATAATTTTTTAATCATTTTTTTATTACAGACACTTGCAACAGGTGACACAGTTTGCTTGGCTGGCAAAATGTATGCATGCACGTACCAGAGTATGTCTGGACAGAAAGGAGAGAGGTACATTCTACATACTCCTTAACACTTTATTTTAATTCAGATGTTTAGGTCAAATTTGTGTTTTGACTAATTTAATTTAATTGTGAACTTATTTAGATCCCTGTATCCAGATGTTTCTAAATTTACCTGGGTACAGTGTGACGTATGTGAAAACTGGCTTCATACAGACTGTGCAGGTGTACAGCAAGAAAACCTTCAGGATACAAGTTTTAAATGTGGATGTGACATACCTTCGCCTTACCCATATACAAAGTATGTGACCAATCTATGTTGTATTTTACAAATGACAAATTCTACAAACCAATTATACTGGCCAAAGCAGCCATTTAGTGAATTTACATATGTTTACTTCCAGTCTCCTCTCAGTCCTGAAAGAGAAGGGTTTGAGAGTCTTGATCAGTGATGAAGAAATCCAGGTAATTCTTCTTTGTTTTCTAATAAATATAATTTATTTTTCTTTTTTTTTTTATTTACTGCTGTGCCTTTGATGTACAGTTCTGTTGAGTTATGCTTGAGGAATATCTGAGTGCATAAAGAATTGCTCTGAGTGCAGGAGCAAAAATAAAATCATACCCAGTGTTCCTTTAATTCAGTTATTCCAAAATATGTTTTAAAAAGAAATATATTATGATAAGGTGCACTATATATGTGGATGTCCACTTTTAATTAGCAAATTCACCAAATATTAACATTCACAGGTGTTCAGTTGTGTGCAGACAGCTTGTAAAATCTCCATAGAAGAGTGGATAGGATAGATTCAAGAAATAAATGCATATCAGAATTGTTCTTTTGCTAATCATACAATTATATTTTCAATAGGAGTTACATAGACAACTATTCAGTGGCAAAAAGAAGTCAGGGCAAATGTTCCTGTGGAGCCATCCCAACAAATGTATGAAGCTTCGGACCATACTTAGACCTAGACTATCTAAATTTAGTACAGAACGGGTGAGACATATTAGGTTTTCTTACTTTTGCTCTTCTCCATATTTCCAAAATAAATCTTGTACAATTTAAAGTACTGTTTGTACATATTTATGTGTATATTTTTTCCAGATTGATGAGATGTATAAAATAATCCACACTGCTTTAGGCATGGACAAGAAGGACCTTGGAAGTGTTGACATTATTCTAGATGTTATGCTGCCAGAGGTAGGGAATTCAATAATGCTATAGTATGAATCATTACAATAGAATTGGTACCTTAACAACAATTGGATAAAATACTGCTAAATGTTATTATTAACGACTATTAATTTTATATTTACTACCACTGCAGGTGACTCTTAAAATATTGAACAAGCATGAAGGCTTCTATCGATACCAAAGAGAGGTGTCTCTTGCTACTCCAGGTGTCATTATTTGAATAAGAATGACAAAGGCTGCTTGATACATAAGCTTTATTGTAAAAGGTTATTCAAGTTTTATTTGTTACTTTTTGTTATATGTATATTGAGAGAAAATCCCAGTTTCGTGAGTTCTCATATCTAAGCTTTGGGATGAGATAGGCTGAAAATAATCACACCCCTGTGTAAGTCAGGGAATCCTTAATCAACAACGTTAGTTTGGAGGAGATCTGAGTTGGTCAAAAATTTTGTCTAAAAAACACAAAGGGTATTAGTATTTTTTTTAGTTAAAATCATGACCTCTTCAGATCTTTTTCAAACCCACACAGTGTGTCAGGGAGGTTCTGGCGAAGACAGTGGTGTGGTTATTTTCGCTCTACCACATCCCAAAGCTGAGATATGGGGATCTCTTCTAGTCCATAAAATGTATAACTGCATATATCAAGATGGCATTCCTATTTCCAGTGAAGCTAGGTAAACACATGAGTAGAGGGGTGCAATCAGAAAAGCCTCCTCAATCCAATATGTCCTACATTGAATTTGTATTTGGTCAGGGGGTCTCAGTTCTAATAAATTAAAGAAGATATAAAATGTGAGACTTAGGGATGTCAGAAGAAGCCTCATCATTGCAATATATTCAACACCAATTAACCTATTGAGAGAAAATCGAAGTTACATCAGTTCTCATATCTCAGCTTTGGGATGAGATAGGCTGAAAATAATCACACCCCTGTGTAAGTTAGGGCCTCCTTAATCAACAACTTGAGTTTGGAGGAAATCTGACTCTGTGAAAAATTTAGTCTAAATAAACACAAAGGAGTTTTTTTTAGACAAAATTTTTGACCGTCTCAGATTTTTTCCAAACTCATGATGTTGATTGAGCAGGTCCTGACTTACACAGGGGTGTGATTATTTTCAGCCTATCTCATCCCAAAGCTGAGATATGAGGACTAACGTAACTAGGATTTTCGCTCAGTATGTTTATTGGTGTTGAATATATTAGAATTAAATTTATGAGCTTGTTATACGTCCAATAAAGCAAAATACAGATGCAATGTAGGATATATTGGACTGACTAGGCTTTTCTGATCGCACCCTTCTACTCATGTGTTTACCTAGCTTCAATGGAAGTAGGAATCCCATCATGAAATTAATTTGCAGTTATACATTTTATGCAGCACAACATGTCCCTATATCTCAGCTTTGTGATGTGGTAGGGCAAAAATTACCACACCACTGTCTTCGTCAGGACCTACCTGACACACGGTGTGGGTTTGAAGAAGATCTGAGAAGGTCACATATTTTACCCAAAAGAGCACTAAAGGGTACCCCTTTGTGTTTTTTTAGACAAAATTTTTGACCGTCTCAGATTTCTTCCAAATGTTGATTGAGCAGGTCCTGACTTACACAGGGGTGTGATTATTTTCAGCCTATCTCATCCCAAAGCTGAGATATGAGGACTAACGTAACTGGGATTTTCTCTCAATAGGTTTGTTGGTGTTGAATATATTGGAATTAAATTTATGAGTTTGTTATACGTCCAATAAAGCAAAATACAGATGCAATGTAGGTTATATTGGACTGACTAGGCTTTTCTGATCGCACCCTTCTAGTCATGTGTTTACCTAGCTTCACTGGAAGTAGGAATCCCATCATGAAATTTACAGTTTTACATTTTATGCAGCAAAACATGTCCCTATATCTCAGCTTTGGGATGTGGTAGGGCAACAATTACCACACCACTGTCTTCGTCAGGACCTCCCTGACACACGGTGTGGGTTTGAAGAAGATCTGAGGAGGTCACATTTTTCACCCAAAAAAACACTACCCCTTTGTGTTTTTTTAGACAAAATTTTTGACCGTCTCAGATTTCTTCCAAACTCACAATGTTGATTGAGCAGGCCCTGACTTACACAGGGGTGTGATTATTTTCAACCTATCTCATCCCAAAGCTGAGATATGAGGACTAACGTAACTGGGATTTTCTCTCAATAGGTTTATTGGTGTTGAATATTTTGGAATTAAATTTATGAACTTGTTATACGTCCAATAAAGCAAAATACAGATGCAATGTAGGTTATATTGGACTGACTAGGCTTTTCTGATCGCACCCTTCTACTCATGTGTTTACCTAGCTTCACTGGAAGTAAGAATCCCATCATGAAATTTAAAGTTATACATTTTATGCAGCACAACATGTCCCTAAATCTCAGCTTTGGGATGTGGTAGGGCAAAAATCACCACACCACTGTCTTCGTCAGGACCTCCCTGACACACGGTGTGGGTTTGAAGAAGATCTGAGGAGGTCACATTTTTCACCTAAAAAAAAAAACTAAGGGGTACCCCATTGTGGTTTTTTAGACTAAATTTTTGACCGTCTCAGACTTCTTCCAAACTCACGATGTTGATTGAGCAGGTCCTGACTTACACAGGGGTGTGATTATTTTTAGCCTATCTCATCCCAAAGCTGAGATATGAGGACTAACGTAACTGGGATTTTCTCTCAATAGGTTTGTTGGTGTTGAATATTTTGGAATTAAATTGATGAGCTTGTTATACGTCCAATAAAGCAAAATACAGATGCAGTGTAGGTTATATTAGACTGACTAGGCTTTTCTGATCACACCCTTCTACTCATGTGTTTACCTAGCTTCACTGAAAGTAAGAATCCCATCATGAAATTTATAGTTATACATTTTATGCAGCACAACATGATCCTATATCTCAGCTTTGGGATGTGGTAGGGCAACAATTACCACACCACTGTCTTCGTCAGGACCTCCCTGACACACGGTGTGGGTTTGAAGAAGATCTTAAGAGGTCACATTTTTCACCCAAAAAAAAACCACTAAGGGGTACCCCTTTGTGTTTTTTTAGACTAAATTTTTGACCGTCTCAGATTTCTTCCAAACTCACAATGTTGATTGAGCAGGTCCTGACTTACACAGGGGTGTGATTATTTTTTAGCCTATCTCATCCCAAAGCTGAGATATGAGGACTAACGTAACTGGGATTTTCTCTCAATAGGTTTATTGGTGTTGAATATATTGGAATTAAATTTATAAGCTTGTTATACGTCCAATAAAGCAAAATACAGATGCAATGTAGGATATATTGGACTGACTAGGCTTTTCTGATCGCACCCTTCTACTCATGTGTTTACCTAGCTTCACTGGAAGTAAGAATCCCATCATGAAATTTACAGTTATACATTTTATGCAGCACAACATGTGCCTATATCTCAGCTTTGGGATGTGGTAGGGCAACAATTACCACACCACTGTCTTCGTCAGGACCTCCTAGACACACGGTGTGGGTTTGAAGAAGATCTGAGGAGGTCACATTTTTCACCCAAAAAAACACTAAGGGGTACCCCATTGTGGTTTTTTAGACTAAATTTTTGACCGTCTCAGACTTCTTCCAAACTCACGATGTTGATTGAGCAGGTCCTGACTAACACAGGGGTGTGATTATTTTCAGCCTATCTCATCCCAAAGCTGAGATATGAGGACTAACGTAACTGGGATTTTCTCTCAAAAGGTTTATTGGTGTTGAATATATTGGAATTAAATTTATGAGCTTGTTATACGTCCAATAAAGCAAAATACAGATGCAATGTAGGATATATTGGACAGACTAGGCTTTTCTGATCGCACCCTTCTACTCGTATGTTTACCTAGCTTCACTGCGAGTAGGAATCCCATCATGAAATTTACAGTTATACATTTTATGCAGCACAACATGTGCCTATATCTCAGCTTTGGGATGTGGTAGAGCAACAATTACCACACCACTGTCATCGTCAGGACCTCCCTGACACACGGTGTGGGTTTGAAGAAGATTTGAGGAGGTCACATTTTTCACCTAAAAAAAAAAAACACTAAGGGGTACCCCTTTGTGTTTTTTTTAGACTAACTTTTTAACCGTCTCAGATTTCTTCCAAACTCACAATGTTGATTGAGCAGGTCCTGACTTACACAGGGGTGTGATTATTTTTTAGCCTATCTCATCCCAAAGCTGACATATGAGGACTAACGTAACTGGGATTTTCTCTCAATAGGTTTATTGGTGTTGAATATATTGGAATTAAATTTATAAGCTTGTTATACGTCCAATAAAGCAAATTACAGATGCAATGTAGGATATATTGGACGGACTAGGCTTTTCTGATCGCACCCTTCTACTCATGTGTTTACCTAGCTTCACTGGAAGTAAGAAACCCATCATGAAATTTACAGTTATACATTTTATGCAGCACAACATGTCCCTATATCTCAGCTTTGGGATGTGGTAGAGCAACAATTACCACACCACTGTAATCGTCAGGACCTCCCTGACACACGGTGTGGGTTTGAAGAAGATTTGAGGAGGTCACATTTTTCACCTAAAAAAAAAAAACACTAAGGGGTACCCCTTTGTGTTTTTTTTAGACTAACTTTTTAACCGTCTCAGATTTCTTCCAAACTCACAATGTTGATTGAGCAGGTCCTGACTTACACAGGGGTGTGATTATTTTTTAGCCTATCTCATCCCAAAGCTGACATATGAGGACTAACGTAACTGGGATTTTCTCTCAATAGGTTTATTGGTGTTGAATATATTGGAATTAAATTTATAAGCTTGTTATACGTCCAATAAAGCAAATTACAGATGCAATGTAGGATATATTGGACGGACTAGGCTTTTCTGATCGCACCCTTCTACTCATGTGTTTACCTAGCTTCACTGGAAGTAAGAATCCCATCATGAAATTTACAGTTATACATTTTATGCAGCACAACATGTCCCTATATCTCAACTTTGGGATGTGGTAGAGCAACAATTACCACACCACTGTAATCGTCAGGACCTCCCTGACACACGGTGTGGGTTTGAAGAAGATCTGAGAAGGTCACATTTTTCACCTAAAAAAAAACACTAAGGGGTACCCCTTTGTGTTTTTTTAGACTAAATTTTTGACCATCTCAGATTTCTTCCAAACTCACGATGTTGATTGAGCAGGTCCTGACTTACACAGGGGTGTGATTATTTTCAGCCTATCTCATCCCAAAGCTGAGATATGAGGACTTACGTAACTGGGATTTTCTCTCAATAGGTTTATTGGTGTTGAATATATTGGAATTAAATTAATAAGCTTGTTATACGTCCAATAAAGCAAAATACAGATGCAATGTAGGATATATTGGACTGACTAGGCTTTTCTGATCGCACCCTTCTACTCATGCGTTTATCTAGCTTCACTGGAAGTAAGAATCCCATCATGAAATTTACAGTTATACATTTTATGCAGCACAACATGTCCCTATATCTCAGCTTTGGGATGTGGTAGGGCAACAATTACCACACCACTGTCTTCGTCAGGACCTCCCTGACACACGGTGTGGGTTTGAAGAAGATCTGAGGAGGTCACATTTTTCACCCAAAAAAACACTAAGGGGTACCCCTTTGTGTTTTTTTAGACTAAATCTTTGACCGTCTCAGATTTCTTCCAAACTCACGATGCTGATTAAGCAGGTCCTGACTCACACAGGGGTGTGATTATTTTCAGCCTATCTCATCCCAAAGCTGAGATATGAGGACTAACGTAACTGGGATTTTCTCTCAATAGGTTTATTGGTGTTGAATATATTGGAATTAAATTTATGAGCTTGTTATACATCCAATAAAGCAAAATACAGATGCAATGTAGGTTATATTGGACTGACTAGGCTTTTCTGATCGCACCCTTCTACTCATGTATTTACCTAGCTTCACTGGAAGTAGGAATCCCATCATGAAATTTACAGTTATACATTTTATGCAGCACAAAATGTCCCTATATCTCAGCTTTGGGATGTGGTAGGGCAACAATTACCACACCACTGTCTTCGTCAGGACCTCCCAGACACACGGTGTGGGTTTGAAGAAGATCTGAGGAGGTCACATTTTTCACCCAAAAAAACACTAAGGGGTACCCCATTGTGGTTTTTTAGACTAAATTTTTGACCGTCTCAGACTTCTTCCAAACTCACGATGTTTATTGAGCAGGTCCTGACTTACACAGGGGTGTGATTATTTTCAGCCTGTCTCATCCCAAAGCTGAGATATGAGGACTTACGTAACTGGGGTTTTCTCTCAATAGGTTTATTGGTGTTGAATATATTGGAATTAAATTCATGAACTTGTTATACGTCCAATAAAGCAAAATACAGATGCAATGTAGGATATATTGGACTGACTAGGCTTTTCTGATCGCACCCTTCTACTCATGTGTTTACCTAGCTTCACTGGAAGTAAAAATCCCATCATGAAATTTACAGTTATACATTTTATGCAGCACAACATGTCCCTATATCTCAGCTTTGGGATGTGGTAGGGCAACAATTACCACACCACTGTCTTCGTCAGGACCTCCCTGACACACGGTGTGGGTTTGAAGAAGATCTGAGGAGGTCACATTTTTCACCGTCTCAGATTTCTTCCAAACTCACGATGTTGATTAAGCAGGTCCTGACTTACACAGGGGTGTGATTGTTTTCAGCCTATCTCATCCCAAAGCTGAGATATGAGGACTTACGTAACTAGGATTTTCTCTCAATAGGTTTATTGGTGTTGAATATATTGGAATTAAATTCATGAACTTGTTATACGTCCAATAAAGCAAAATACAGATGCAATGTAGGATATATTGGACTGACTAGGCTTTTCTGATCACACCCTTTTACTCATGTGTTTACCTAGCTTCACTGGAAGTAGGAATCCCATCATGAAATTTACAGTTATACATTTTATGCAGCACAACATGTCCCTATATCTCAGGTTTGGGATGTGGTAGGGCAACAATTACCACACCACTGTCTTCGTCAGGACCTCCCTGACACACGGTGTGGGTTTGAAGAAGATTTGAGGAGGTCACATTTTTCACCCAAAAAAACACTAAGGGGTACCCCTTTGTGTTTTTTTAGACTAAATCTTTGACCGTCTCAGATTTCTTCCAAACTCACGATGCTGATTAAGCAGGTCCTGACTCACAAAGGGGTGTGATTATTTTCAGCCTATCTCATCCCAAAGCTGAGATATGAGGACTAACGTAACTGGGATTTTCTCTCAATAGGTTTATTGATGTTGAATATATTGAAATTAAATGTATTAGCTTGTTATACGTCCAATAAAGCAAAATACAGATGCAATGTAGGTTATATTGGACTGACTAGGCTTTTCTGATCACACCCTTCTACTCATGTGTTTACCTAGCTTCACTGGAAGTAGGAATCCCATCATGAAATTTACAGTTATACATTTTATGCAGCACAACATGTCCCTATATCTCAGCTTTGGGATGTGGTAGGGCAACAATTACCACACCACTGTCTTCGTCAGGACCTCCCTGACACACGGTGTGGGTTTGAAGAAGATTTGAGGAGGTCACATATTTCACCCAAAAAACACTAAGGGGTAACCCTTTGTGGTTTTTTAGACTAAATTTTTGACCATCTCAGATTTCTTCCAAACTCACGATGTTGATTGAGCAGGTCCTGACTTACACAGGGGTGTGATTATTTTCAGCCTATCTCATCCCAAAGCTGAGATATGAGGACTAACGTAACTGGGATTTTCTCTCAATAGGTTTATTGGTGTTGAATATATTGGAATTAAATTGATGAGCTTGTTATACGTCCAATAAAGCAAAATACAGATGCAATATATTGGACTGACTAGGCTTTTCTGATCGCACCCTTCTACTCGTATGTTTACCTAGCTTCACTGCGAGTAGGAATCCCATCATGAAATTTAGTTATACATTTTATGCAGCACAACATGTCCCTATATCTCAGCTTTGGGATGTGGTAGGGCAACAATTACCACACCACTGTCTTCGTCAGGACCTCCCTGACACACGGTGTGGGTTTGAAGAAGATCTGAGGAGGTCACATTTTTCACCCAAAAAAACACTACCCCTTTGTGTTTTTTTAGACTAAATTTTTGACCGTCTCAGATTTCTTCCAAACTCACAATGTTGATTGAGCAGGCCTAGACTTACACAGGGGTGTGATTATTTCCAGCCTATCTCATCCCAAAGCTGAGATATGAGGACTAACGTAACTGGGATTTTCTCTCAATAGGTTTATTGGTGTTGAATATATTGGAATTAAATTCATGAACTTGTTATACGTCCAATAAAGCAAAATACAGATGCAATGTAGGATATATTGGACTGACTAGGCTTTTCTGATCACACCCTTCTACTCATGTGTTTACCTAGCTTCACTGGAAGTAGGAATCCCATCATGAAATTTACAGTTATACATTTTATGCAGCACAACATGTCCCTATATCTCAGCTTTGGGATGTGGTAGGGCAAAAAATACCACACCACTCTCGTCGTCAGGACCTCCCTGATACACGGTGTGAGTTTGAAGAAGATCTGAGGAGGTCACATTTTTCACCCAAAAAACCACTAAGGGGTACCCCTTTGTGTTTTTTTAGACTAAATTTTTGACCGTCTCAGATTTCTTCCAAACTCACGATGTTGATTAAGCAGGTCCTGACTTACACAGGGGTGTGATTATTTTCAGCCTATCTCATCCCAAAGCTGAGATATGAGGACTTACATAACTGGGATTTTCTCTCAATAGGTTTATTGGTGTTGAATATATTGGAATTAAATTTATGAACTTGTTATACATCCAATAAAGCAAAATGCAGATGCAGTATAGAGTATATTGGACTGACTAGGCTTTTCTTATCTCACCCTTCTACTCATGGGTTTACCTAGCTTCACTGGAAGTAGGAATCCCATCATGAAATTTACAGTTATACATTTTATGCAGCACAACATGTCCCTATATCTCAGGTTTGGGATGTGGTAGGGCAAAAATTACCACACCACTGTCTTCGTCAGGACCTCCCTGACACACGGTGTGGGTTTGAAGAAGATTTGAGGAGGTCACATATTTCACCCAAAAAACACTAAGGGGTAACCCTTTGTGGTTTTTTAGACTAAATTTTTGACCGTCTCAGATTTCTTCCAAACTCACGATGTTTATTGAGTAAGTTCTGACTTACACAGGGGTGTGATTATTTTCAGCCTATCTCATCCCAAAGCTGAGATATGAGGACTTACGTAACTGGGATTTTCTCTCAATAGGTTTATTGGTGTTGAATATATTGGAATTAAATTAATAAGCTTGTTATACGTCCAATAAAGCAAAATACAGATGCAATGTAGGATATATTGGACTGACTAGGCTTTTCTGATCGCACCCTTCTACTCATGCGTTTATCTAGCTTCACTGGAAGTAAGAATCCCATCATGAAATTTACAGTTATACATTTTATGCAGCACAACATGTCCCTATATCTCAGCTTTGGGATGTGGTAGGGCAACAATTACCACACCACTGTCTTCGTCAGGACCTCCCTGACACACGGTGTGGGTTTGAAGAAGATCTGAGGAGGTCACATTTTTCACCCAAAAAAACACTAAGGGGTACCCCTTTGTGTTTTTTTAGACTAAATCTTTGACCGTCTCAGATTTCTTCCAAACTCACGATGCTGATTAAGCAGGTCCTGACTCACACAGGGGTGTGATTATTTTCAGCCTATCTCATCCCAAAGCTGAGATATGAGGACTAACGTAACTGGGATTTTCTCTCAATAGGTTTATTGGTGTTGAATATCCATCCATCCATTATCTGTACCGCTTATCCAATTTAGGGTCGCGGGGGGTCCAGAGCCTACCTGGAATCATTGGGCGCAAGGCGGGAATACACCCTGGAGGGGACGCCAGTCCTTCACAGGGCAACACAGACACACACACACACATTCACTCACACACTCATACCTACGGACACTTTCGAGTCGCCAATCCACCTGCAACGTGTGTTTTTGGACTGTGGGAGGAAACCGGAGCTGGTGTTGAATATATTGGAATTAAATTTATGAGCTTGTTATACATCCAATAAAGCAAAATACAGATGCAATGTAGGATATATTGGACTGACTAGGCTTTTCTGATCGCACCCTTCTACTCATGCGTTTATCTAGCTTCACTGGAAGTAAGAATCCCATCATGAAATTTACAGTTATACATTTTATGCAGCACAACATGTCCCTATATCTCAGCTTTGGGATGTGGTAGGGCAACAATTACCACACCACTGTCTTCGTCAGGACCTCCCTGACACACGGTGTGGGTTTGAAGAAGATCTGAGGAGGTCACATTTTTCACCCAAAAAAACACTAAGGGGTACCCCTTTGTGTTTTTTTAGACTAAATCTTTGACCGTCTCAGATTTCTTCCAAACTCACGATGCTGATTAAGCAGGTCCTGACTCACACAGGGGTGTGATTATTTTCAGCCTATCTCATCCCAAAGCTGAGATATGAGGACTAACGTAACTGGGATTTTCTCTCAATAGGTTTATTGGTGTTGAATATATTGGAATTAAATTTATGAGCTTGTTATACATCCAATAAAGCAAAATACAGATGCAATGTAGGTTATATTGGACTGACTAGGCTTTTCTGATCGCACCCTTCTACTCATGTATTTACCTAGCTTCACTGGAAGTAGGAATCCCATCATGAAATTTACAGTTATACATTTTATGCAGCACAAAATGTCCCTATATCTCAGCTTTGGGATGTGGTAGGGCAACAATTACCACACCACTGTCTTCGTCAGGACCTCCCAGACACACGGTGTGGGTTTGAAGAAGATCTGAGGAGGTCACATTTTTCACCCAAAAAAACACTAAGGGGTACCCCATTGTGGTTTTTTAGACTAAATTTTTGACCGTCTCAGACTTCTTCCAAACTCACGATGTTTATTGAGCAGGTCCTGACTTACACAGGGGTGTGATTATTTTCAGCCTGTCTCATCCCAAAGCTGAGATATGAGGACTTACGTAACTGGGGTTTTCTCTCAATAGGTTTATTGGTGTTGAATATATTGGAATTAAATTCATGAACTTGTTATACGTCCAATAAAGCAAAATACAGATGCAATGTAGGATATATTGGACTGACTAGGCTTTTCTGATCGCACCCTTCTACTCATGTGTTTACCTAGCTTCACTGGAAGTAAAAATCCCATCATGAAATTTACAGTTATACATTTTATGCAGCACAACATGTCCCTATATCTCAGCTTTGGGATGTGGTAGGGCAACAATTACCACACCACTGTCTTCGTCAGGACCTCCCTGACACACGGTGTGGGTTTGAAGAAGATCTGAGGAGGTCACATTTTTCACCGTCTCAGATTTCTTCCAAACTCACGATGTTGATTAAGCAGGTCCTGACTTACACAGGGGTGTGATTGTTTTCAGCCTATCTCATCCCAAAGCTGAGATATGAGGACTTACGTAACTAGGATTTTCTCTCAATAGGTTTATTGGTGTTGAATATATTGGAATTAAATTCATGAACTTGTTATACGTCCAATAAAGCAAAATACAGATGCAATGTAGGATATATTGGACTGACTAGGCTTTTCTGATCACACCCTTTTACTCATGTGTTTACCTAGCTTCACTGGAAGTAGGAATCCCATCATGAAATTTACAGTTATACATTTTATGCAGCACAACATGTCCCTATATCTCAGGTTTGGGATGTGGTAGGGCAACAATTACCACACCACTGTCTTCGTCAGGACCTCCCTGACACACGGTGTGGGTTTGAAGAAGATTTGAGGAGGTCACATTTTTCACCCAAAAAAACACTAAGGGGTACCCCTTTGTGTTTTTTTAGACTAAATCTTTGACCGTCTCAGATTTCTTCCAAACTCACGATGCTGATTAAGCAGGTCCTGACTCACAAAGGGGTGTGATTATTTTCAGCCTATCTCATCCCAAAGCTGAGATATGAGGACTAACGTAACTGGGATTTTCTCTCAATAGGTTTATTGATGTTGAATATATTGAAATTAAATGTATTAGCTTGTTATACGTCCAATAAAGCAAAATACAGATGCAATGTAGGTTATATTGGACTGACTAGGCTTTTCTGATCACACCCTTCTACTCATGTGTTTACCTAGCTTCACTGGAAGTAGGAATCCCATCATGAAATTTACAGTTATACATTTTATGCAGCACAACATGTCCCTATATCTCAGCTTTGGGATGTGGTAGGGCAACAATTACCACACCACTGTCTTCGTCAGGACCTCCCTGACACACGGTGTGGGTTTGAAGAAGATTTGAGGAGGTCACATATTTCACCCAAAAAACACTAAGGGGTAACCCTTTGTGGTTTTTTAGACTAAATTTTTGACCATCTCAGATTTCTTCCAAACTCACGATGTTGATTGAGCAGGTCCTGACTTACACAGGGGTGTGATTATTTTCAGCCTATCTCATCCCAAAGCTGAGATATGAGGACTAACGTAACTGGGATTTTCTCTCAATAGGTTTATTGGTGTTGAATATATTGGAATTAAATTGATGAGCTTGTTATACGTCCAATAAAGCAAAATACAGATGCAATATATTGGACTGACTAGGCTTTTCTGATCGCACCCTTCTACTCGTATGTTTACCTAGCTTCACTGCGAGTAGGAATCCCATCATGAAATTTAGTTATACATTTTATGCAGCACAACATGTCCCTATATCTCAGCTTTGGGATGTGGTAGGGCAAAAATTACCACACCACTCTCGTCGTCAGGACCTCCCTGACACACGGTGTGAGTTTGAAGAATATCTGAGGAGGATACTTCTTTTCACGCAAAAAACCAATAAGGAGTACCCGTTTGTGTTTTTTTAGATTAAATTTTTGACCGTCTCAGATTTCTTCCAAACTCACGATGTTGATTAAGCAGGTCCTGACTTACACAGGGGTGTGATTATTTTCAGCCTATCTCATCCCAAAGCTGAGATATGAGGACTTACGTAACTGGGATTTTCTCTCAATAGGTTTATTGGTGTTGAATATATTGGAATTAAATTTATGAACTTGTTATACGTCCAATAAAGCAAAATACAGATGCAGTGTAGAGTATATTGGACTGACTAGGCTTTTCTTATCTCACCCTTCTACTCATGGGTTTACCTAGCTTCACTGGAAGTAGGAATCCCATCATGAAATTTACAGTTATACATTTTATGCAGCACAACATGTCCCTATATCTCAGCTTTGGGATGTGGTAGGGCAACAATTACAACACCACTGTCATCATCAGGACCTCCCTGACACACGGTGTGGGTTTGAAGAAGATCTGAGGAGGTCACATTTTTCACCTAAAAAAACACTACCCCTTTGTGTTTTTTTAGACAAAATTTTTGACCGTCTCAGATTTCTTCCAAACTCACAATGTTGATTGAGCAGGCCTTGACTTACACAGGGGTGTGATTATTTCCAGCCTATCTCATCCCAAAGCTGAGATATGAGGACTAACGTAACTGGGATTTTCTCTCAATAGGTTTATTGGTGTTGAATATATTGGAATTAAATTTATGAGCTTGTTATACGTCCAATAAAGCAAAATACAGATGCAGTATAGAGTATATTGGACTGACTAGGCTTTTCTTATCTCACCCTTCTACTCATGGGTTTACCTAGCTTCACTGGAAGTAGGAGTCCCATCATGAAATTTACAGTTATACAGTTTATGCAGCACAACATGTCCCTATATCTCAGCTTTGGGATGTGGTAGGGCAACAATTACCACACCATTGTCTTCGTCAGGACCTCTCTGACACACGGTGTGGGTTTGAAGAAGATCTTAAGAGGTCACATTTTTCACCCAAAAAAAACCCACTAGACTAAATTTTTGACCGTCTCAGATTTCTTCCAAACTCACGATGTTGATTAAGCAGGTCCTGACGTATACAGGGGTGTGATTATTTTCAGCCTATCTCATCCCAAAGCTGAGATATGAGGACTTACGGAACTGTGATTTTCTCTCAATAGGTTTATTGGTGTTGAATATATTGGAATTAAATTTATGAACTTGTTATATGTCCAATAAAGCAAAATACAGATGCAGTGTAGAGTATATTGGACTGACTAGGATTTTCTTATCTCACCCTTCTACTCATGGGTTTACCTAGCTTCACTGGAAGTAGGAATCCCATCATGAAATTTACAGCTATACATTTTATGCAGCACAACATGTCCCTATATCTCAGCTTTGGGATGTGGTAGGGCAAAAATTACCACACCACTCTCTTCGTCAGGACCTCCCTGACAGATCTGAGGAGGTCACTTTTTTCACGCAAAAAACCAATAAGGAGTACCCCTTTGTGTTTTTTTAGACTAAATTTTTGACCATCTCAGATTTCTTCCAAACTCACAATGTTGATTGAGCAGGCCTTGACTTACACAGGGGTGTGATTATTTCCAGCCTATCTCATCCCAAAGCTGAGATATGAGGACTAACGTAACTGGGATTTTCTCTCAATAGGTTTATTGGTGTTGAATATATTGGAATTAAATTTATGAGCTTGTTATACGTCCAATAAAGCAAAATACAGATGCAGTGTAGGTTATATTGGACTGACTAGGCTTTTCTGATCGCACCCTTCTACTCATGCGTTTACCTAGCTTCACTGGAAGTAAGAATCCCATCATGAAACTTACAGTTATACATTTTATGCAGCACAACATGTCCCTATATCTCAGCTTTGGGATGTGGTAGGGCAACAATTACCACACCATTGTCTTCGTCAGGACCTCTCTGACACACGGTGTGGGTTTGAAGAAGATCTTAAGAGGTCACATTTTTCACCCAAAAAAAACCCACTAAGGGGTACCCCTTTGTGTTTTTTTAGACTAACTTTTTAACCGTCTCAGATTTCTTCCAAACTCATGATGTTGATTGAGCAGGTTCTGACTTACACAGGGGTGTGATTATTTTCAGCCTGTCTCATCCCAAAGCTGAGATATGAGGACTAATGTAACTGGGATTTTCTCTCAATAGGTTTATTGGTGTTGAATATATTGGAATTAAATTGATGAGCTTGTTATACGTCCAATAAAGCAAAATACAGATGCAATGTAGGTTATATTGGACTGACTAGGCTTTTCTGATCGCACCCTTCTACTCGTGTGTTTACCTAGCTTCACTGGAAGTAGGAATCCCATCATGAAATTTACAGTTATACATTTTATGCAGCACAACATGTCCCTATATCTCAGCTTTGGGATGTGGTAGGGCAAAATATCCCACACTCTCTCGTCGTCAGGACCTCCCTGATACACGGTGTGAGTTTGAAGAAGATCTGAGGAGGTCACATTTTTCACCCAAAAAACCACTAAGGGGTACCCCTTTGTGTTTTTTTAGACTAACTTTTTAACCGTCTCAGATTTCTTCCAAACTCATGATGTTGATTGAGCAGGTTCTGACTTACACAGGGGTGTGATTATTTTCAGCCTATCTAATCCCAAAGCTGAGAATTGAGGACTTACGTAACTGTGATTTTCTCTCAATTGGTTTATTGGTGTTGAATATATTGGAATTAAATTTATGAACTTGTTATACGTCCAATAAAGCACAATACAGATGCAGTGTAGAGTATATTGGACTGACTAGGCTTTTCTTATCTCAACCTTCTACTCGTATGTTTACCTAGCTTCACTGCGAGTAGGAATCCCATCATGAAATTTACAGTTATACAATTTATGCAGCACAACATGTGCCAACACTTTATTGGTGTTGAATATATTGGAATTAAATTTATGAGCTTGTTATACGTCCAATAAAGCAAAATACAGATGCAGTATAGAGTATATTGGACTGACTAGGCTTTTCTTATCTCACCCTTCTACTCATGGGTTTACCTAGCTTCACTGGAAGTAGGAGTCCCATCATGAAATTTACAGTTATACAGTTTATGCAGCACAACATGTCCCTATATCTCAGCTTTGGGATGTGGTAGGGCAACAATTACCACACCATTGTCTTCGTCAGGACCTCTCTGACACACGGTGTGGGTTTGAAGAAGATCTTAAGAGGTCACATTTTTCACCCAAAAAAAACCCACTAGACTAAATTTTTGACCGTCTCAGATTTCTTCCAAACTCACGATGTTGATTAAGCAGGTCCTGACGTATACAGGGGTGTGATTATTTCCAGCCTATCTCATCCCAAAGCTGAGATATGAGGACTAACGTAACTGGGATTTTCTCTCAATAGGTTTATTGGTGTTGAATATATTGGAATTAAATTTATGAGCTTGTTATACGTCCAATAAAGCAAAATACAGATGCAGTATAGAGTATATTGGACTGACTAGGCTTTTCTTATCTCACCCTTCTACTCATGGGTTTACCTAGCTTCACTGGAAGTAGGAGTCCCATCATGAAATTTACAGTTATACAGTTTATGCAGCACAACATGTCCCTATATCTCAGCTTTGGGATGTGGTAGGGCAACAATTACCACACCATTGTCTTCGTCAGGACCTCTCTGACACACGGTGTGGGTTTGAAGAAGATCTTAAGAGGTCACATTTTTCACCCAAAAAAAACCCACTAGACTAAATTTTTGACCGTCTCAGATTTCTTCCAAACTCACGATGTTGATTAAGCAGGTCCTGACGTATACAGGGGTGTGATTATTTCCAGCCTATCTCATCCCAAAGCTGAGATATGAGGACTAACGTAACTGGGATTTTCTCTCAATAGGTTTATTGGTGTTGAATATATTGGAATTAAATTTATGAGCTTGTTATACGTCCAATAAAGCAAAATACAGATGCAGTGTAGGTTATATTGGACTGACTAGGCTTTTCTGATCGCACCCTTCTACTCATGTGTTTACCTAGCTTCACTGGAAGTAAGAATCCCATCATGAAATTTACAGTTATACATTTTATGCAGCACAACATGTCCCTATATCTCAGCTTTGGGATGTGGTAGGGCAAAAATTACCACACCACTCTCGTCGTCAGGACCTCCCTGATACACGGTGTGAGTTTGAAGAAGATCTGAGGAGGATACTTCTTTTCACGCAAAAAACCACTAAGGGGTACCCGTTTGTGTTTTTTTAGATTAAATTTTTGACCGTCTCAGATTTCTTCCAAACTCACGATGTTGATTAAGCAGGTCCTGACTTACACAGGGGTGTGATTATTTTCAGCCTATCTAATCCCAAAGCTGAGAATTGAGGACTTACGTAACTGTGATTTTCTCTCAATTGGTTTATTGGTGTTGAATATATTGGAATTAAATTTATGAACTTGTTATACGTCCAATAAAGCACAATACAGATGCAGTGTAGAGTATATTGGACTGACTAGGCTTTTCTTATCTCAACCTTCTACTCGTATGTTTACCTAGCTTCACTGCGAGTAGGAATCCCATCATGAAATTTACAGTTATACAATTTATGCAGCACAACATGTGCCTATATCTCAGCTTTGGGATGTGGTAGAGCAACAATTACCACACCACTGTCATCATCAGGACCTCCCTGACACACGGTGTGGGGTTGAAGAAGATCTTAGGAGGTCACATTTTTCACCTAAAAAAAAAACACTAAGGGGTACCCCTTTGTGTTTTTTTTAGACTAACTTTTTAACCGTCTCAGATTTCTTCCAAACTCATGATGTTGATTGAGCAGGTCCTGACTTACACAGGGGTGTGATTATTTTCAGCCTGTCTCATCCCAAAGCTGAGATATGAGGACTAACGTAACTGGGATTTTCTCTCAATAGGTTTATTGGTGTTGAATATATTGGAATTAAATTTATGAGCTTGTTATACGTCCAATAAAGCAAAATACAGATGCAATGTAGGTTATATTGGACTGACTAGGCTTTTCTGATCGCACCCTTCTACTCATGTGTTTACCTAGCTTCACTGGAAGTAGGAATCCCATCATGAAATTTACAGTTATACATTTTATGCAGCACAACATGTCCCTATATCTCAGCTTTGGGATGTGGTAGGGCAAAAATTACCACACCACTCTCGTCATCAGGACCTCCCTGACACACGGTGTGCGTTTGAAGAAAATCTGAGGAGGTCACTTTTTTCACCCAAAAAAACACAAAGGGGTACCCCTTTGTGTTTTTTTTAGACTAACTTTTTAACCATCTCAGATTTCTTCCAAACTCACGATGTTGATTGAGCAGGTCCTGACTTACACAGGGGTGTGATTATTTTTAGCCTATCTCATCCCAAAGCTGAGATATGAGGACTAACGTAACTGGGATTTTCTCTCAAAATGTTTATTGGTGTTGAATATATTGGAATTAAATTTATGAACTTGTTATACGTCCAATAAAGCAAAATACAGATGCAGTGTAGAGTATATTGGACTGACTAGGCTTTTCTTATCTCACCCTTCTACTCATGGGTTTACCTAGCTTCACTGGAAGTAGGAATCCCATCATGAAATTTACAGTTATACATTTTATGCAGCACAACATGTCCCTATATCTCAGCTTTGGGATGTGGTAGGGCAAAAATTACCACACTACTCTCGTCGTCAGGACCTCCCTGACACACGATGTGAGTTTGAAGAAGATCTGAGGAGGTCACTTTTTTCACCCAAAAAAACACTAAGGGGTACCTGTTTGTGTTTTTTTAGACTAAATTTTTGACCGTCTCAGATTTCTTCCAAACTCACGATGTTGATTAAGCAGGTCCTGACTTACACAGGGGTGTGATTATTTTCAGCCTGTCTCATCCCAAAGCTGGGATATGAGGACTTACTTAACTGGGATTTTCTCTCAATAGGTTTATTGGTGTTGAATATATTGGAATTAAATTTATGAACTTGTTATACGTCCAATAAAGCAAAATACAGATGCAGTGTAGAGTATATTGGACTGACTAGGCTTTTCTTATCTCACCCTTCTACTCATGGGTTTACCTAGCTTCACTGGAAAGAGGAATCCCATCATGAAATTTACAGTTATACATTTTATGCAGCACAACATGTCCCTAGATCTCAGCTTTGGGATGTGGTAGGGCAAAAATTACCACACCACTCTCGTCATCAGGACCTCCCTGACAGACGGTGTGAGTTTGAAGAAGATCTGAGGAGGTCACTTTTTTTCACCCAAAAAAACACAAAGGGGTACCCCTTTGTGTTTTTTTAGACTAAATTTTTGACCGTCTCAGATTTCTTCCAAACTCACAATGTTGATTGAGCAGGTCCTGACTTACACAGGGGTGTGATTATTTTCAGCCTATCTCATCCCAAAGCTGAGAATTGAGGACTTACGTAACTGGGATTTTCTCTCAATAGGTTTATTGGTGTTGAATATATTGGAATTAAATTTATGAACTTGTTATACGTCCAATAAAGCAAAATACAGATGCAATGTAGGTTAGATTGGACTGACTAGGCTTTTCTGATCGCACCCTTCTACTCGTGTGTTTACCTAGCTTCACTGGAAGTAGGAATCCCATCATGAAATTTACAGTTATACATTTTATGCAGCACAACATGTCCCTATTTCTCAGCTTTGGGATGTGGTAGGGCAAAAATTACCACACCACTCTCGTCGTCAGGACCTCCCTGATACACGGTGTGAGTTGGAAGAAGATCTGAGGAGGATACTTCTTTTCACGCAAAAAACCACTAAGGGGTACCCGTTTGCGTTTTTGTAGATTAAATTTTTGACCGTCTCAGATTTCTTCCAAACTCACGATGTTGATTAAGCAGGTCCTGACTTACACAGGGGTGTGATTATTTTCAGCCTATCTAATCCCAAAGCTGAGAATTGAGGACTTACGTAACTGTGATTTTCTCTCAATTGGTTTATTGGTGTTGAATATATTGGAATTAAATTTATGAACTTGTTATACGTCCAATAAAGCACAATGCAGATGCAGTGTAGAGTATATTGGACTGACTAGGCTTTTCTTATCTCACCCTTCTACTCATGTGTTTACCTAGCTTCACTGGAAGTAAGAATCCCATCATGAAATTTACAGTTATACATTTTATGCAGCACAACATGTCCCTATATCTCAGCTTTGGGATGTGGTAGGGCAACAATTACCACACCACTGTCTTCGTCAGGACCTCCCTGAGATACGGTGTGGGTTTGAAGAAGATCTGAGGAGGTCACATTTTTCACCCAAAAAAACACTACCCCTTTGTGTTTTTTAGACAAAATTTTTGACCGTCTCAGATTTCTTCCAAACTCACAATGTTGATTGAGCCGGCCGTGACTTACACAGGGGTGTGATTATTTCCAGCCTATCTCATCCCAAAGCTGAGATATGAGGACTAACGTAACTGGGATTTTCTCTCAATAGGTTTATTGGTGTTGAATATATTGGAATTAAATTTATGAGCTTGTTATACGTCCAATAAAGCAAAATACAGATGCAGTGTAGGTTATATTGGACTGACTAGGCTTTTCTGATCGCACCCTTCTACTCATGTGTTTACCTAGCTTCACTGGAAGTAAGAATCCCATCATGAAATTTACAGCTATACATTTTATGCAGCACAACATGTCCCTATATCTAAGCTTTGGGATGTGGTAGGGCAACAATTACCACACCACTGTCATCATCAGGACCTCCCTGACACACGGTGTGAGTTTGAAGAAGATCTGAGGAGGTCACTTTTTTCACCCAAAAAAACACTAAGGGGTACCTGTTTGTGTTTTTTTAGACTAAATTTTTGACCGTCTCAGATTTCTTCCAAACTCATGATGTTGATTAAGCAGGTCCTGACTTACACAGGGGTGTGATTATTTTCAGCCTATCTCATCCCAAAGCTGAGAATTGAGGACTTACGTAACTGGGATTTTCTCTCAATTGGTTTATTGGTGTTGAATATATTGGAATTAAATTTATGAACTTGTTATACATCCAATAAAGCAAAATACAGATGCAGTGTAGAGTATATTGGACTGACTAGGCTTTTCTTATCTCACCCTTCTACTCATGGGTTTACCTAGCTTCACTGGAAGTAGGAATCCCATCATGAAATTTACAGTTATACATTTTATGCAGCACAACATGTCCCTATATCTCAGCTTTGGGATGTGGTAGGGCAAAAATTACCACACTACTCTCGTCATCAGAACCTCCCTGACACACGGTGTGAGTTTGAAGAAGATCTGAGGAGGATACTTTTTTTCACCCAAAAAAACACTAAGGGGTACCCCTTTGTGTTTTTTTTTTTTGACTAAAATTTTGACCGTCTCAGATTTCTTCCAAACTCACGATGTTGATTAAGCAGGTCCTGACTTAGACAGGGGTGTGATTATTTTCAGCCTATCTCATCCCAAAGCTGAGAATTGAGGACTTACGTAACTGGGATTTTCTCTCAATAGGTTTATTGGTTTTGAATATATTGGAATTAAATTTATGAACTTGTTATACATCCAATAAAGCAAAATACAGATGCAGTGTAGAGTATATTGGACTGACTAGGCTTTTCTTATCTCACCCTTCTACTCATGGGTTTACCTAGCTTCACTGGAAGTAGGAATCCCATCATGAAATTTACAGTTATACATTTTATGCAGCACAACATGTCCCTATATCTCAGCTTTGGGACGTGGTAGGGCAAGAATTACCGCACCACTCTCGTCGTCAGGACCTCCCTGACACACGGTGTGAGTTTGAAAAAGATCTGAGGAGGTCACTTTTTTCACCCAAAAAAACACAAAGGGATACCCCTTTGTGTTTTTTTTTTTGACTAAAATTTTGACCGTCTCAGATTTCTTCCAAACTCACGATGTTGATTAAGCAGGTCCTGACTTACACAGGGGTGTGATTATTTTCAGCCTATCTCATCCCAAAGCTGAGAATTGAGGACTTACGTAACTGGGATTTTCTCTCAATTGGTTTATTGGTGTTGAATATATTGGAATTAAATTTATGAACTTGTTATACATCCAATAAAGCAAAATACAGATGCAGTGTAGAGTATATTGGACTGACTAGGCTTTTCTTATCTCACCCTTCTACTCATGGGTTTACCTAGCTTCACTGGAAGTAGGAATCCCATCATGAAATTTACAGTTATACATTTTATGCAGCACAACATGTCCCTATATCTCAGCTTTGGGATGTGGTAGGGCAAAAATTACCACACTACTCTCGTCATCAGAACCTCCCTGACACACGGTGTGAGTTTGAAGAAGATCTGAGGAGGATACTTTTTTTCACCCAAAAAAACACTAAGGGGTACCCCTTTGTGTTTTTTTTTTTTGACTAAAATTTTGACCGTCTCAGATTTCTTCCAAACTCACGATGTTGATTAAGCAGGTCCTGACTTAGACAGGGGTGTGATTATTTTCAGCCTATCTCATCCCAAAGCTGAGAATTGAGGACTTACGTAACTGGGATTTTCTCTCAATAGGTTTATTGGTTTTGAATATATTGGAATTAAATTTATGAACTTGTTATACATCCAATAAAGCAAAATACAGATGCAGTGTAGAGTATATTGGACTGACTAGGCTTTTCTTATCTCACCCTTCTACTCATGGGTTTACCTAGCTTCACTGGAAGTAGGAATCCCATCATGAAATTTACAGTTATACATTTTATGCAGCACAACATGTCCCTATATCTCAGCTTTGGGACGTGGTAGGGCAAGAATTACCGCACCACTCTCGTCGTCAGGACCTCCCTGACACACGGTGTGAGTTTGAAAAAGATCTGAGGAGGTCACTTTTTTCACCCAAAAAAACACAAAGGGATACCCCTTTGTGTTTTTTTTTTTGACTAAAATTTTGACCGTCTCAGATTTCTTCCAAACTCACGATGTTGATTAAGCAGGTCCTGACTTACACAGGGGTGTGATTATTTTCAGCCTATCTCATCCCAAAGCTGAGAATTGAGGACTTACGTAACTGGGATTTTCTCTCAATTGGTTTATTGGTGTTGAATATATTGGAATTAAATTTATGAACTTGTTATACGTCCAATAAAGCAAAATACAGATGCAGTGTAGAGTATATTGGACTGACTAGGCTTTTCTTATCTCACCCTTCTACTCATGGGTTTACCTAGCTTCACTGGAAGTAAGAATCCCATCATGAAATTTACAGCTATACATTTTATGCAGCACAACATGTCCCTATATCTCAGCTTTGGGATGTGGTAGGGCAAAAATTACCACACCACTCTCGTCATCAGGACCTCACTGACACACGGTGTGAGTTTGAAGAAGATCTGAGGAGGTCACTCTTTTCACCCAAAAAAACACAAAGGGGTACCCCTTTGTGTTTTTTTTAGACTAACTTTTTAACCGTCTCAGATTTCTTCCAAACTCACGATGTTGATTGAGCAGGTCCTGACTTACACAGGGGTGTGATTATTTTTAGGCTATCTCATCCCAAATCTGAGATATGAGGACTAACGTAACTGGGATTTTCTCTCAAAATGTTTATTGGTGTTGAATATATTGGAATTAAATTTATGAGCTTGTTATACGTCCAATAAAGCAAAATACAGATGCAATGTAGGTTATATTGGACTGACTAGGCTTTTCTGATCGCACCCTTCTACTCATGTGTTTACCTAGCTTCACTGGAAGTAGGAATCCCATCATGAAATTTACAGTTATACATTTTATGCAGCACAACATGTCCCTATATCTCAGCTTTGGGATGTGGTAGGGCAAAAATTACCACACCACTCTCGTCATCAGGACCTCCCTGACACACGGTGTGCGTTTGGAGAAAATCTGAGGAGGTCACTTTTTTCACCCAAAAAAACACAAAGGGGTACCCCTTTGTGTTTTTTTTAGACTAACTTTTTAACCATCTCAGATTTCTTCCAAACTCACGATGTTGATTGAGCAGGTCCTGACTTACACAGGGGTGTGATTATTTTTAGCCTATCTCATCCCAAAGCTGAGATATGAGGACTAACGTAACTGGGATTTTCTCTCAAAATGTTTATTGGTGTTGAATATATTGGAATTAAATTGATGAGCTTGTTATACGTCCAATAAAGCAAAATACAGATGCAGTGTAGAGTATATTGGACTGACTAGGCTTTTCTTATCTCACCCTTCTACTCATGGGTTTACCTAGCTTCACTGGAAGTAGGAATCCCATCATGAAATTTACAGTTATACATTTTATGCAGCACAACATGTCCCTATATCTCAGCTTTGGGATGTGGTAGGGCAAAAATTACCACACTACTCTCGTCGTCAGGACCTCCCTGACACACGATGTGAGTTTGAAGAAGATCTGAGGAGGTCACTTTTTTCACCCAAAAAAACACTAAGGGGTACCTGTTTGTGTTTTTTTAGACTAAATTTTTGACCGTCTCAGATTTCTTCCAAACTCACGATGTTGATTAAGCAGGTCCTGACTTACACAGGGGTGTGATTATTTTCAGCCTATCTCATCCCAAAGCTGGGATATGAGGACTTACGTAACTGGGATTTTCTCTCAATAGGTTTATTGGTGTTGAATATATTGGAATTAAATTTATGAACTTGTTATACGTCCAATAAAGCAAAATACAGATGCAGTGTAGAGTATATTGGACTGACTAGGCTTTTCTTATCTCACCCTTCTACTCATGGGTTTACCTAGCTTCACTGGAAGTAGGAATCCCATCATGAAATTTACAGTTATACATTTTATGCAGCACAACATGTCCCTATATCTCAGCTTTGGGATGTGGTAGGGCAAAAATTACCACACCACTCTCGTCATCAGGACCTCCCTGACACACGGTGTGCGTTTGAAGAAAATCTGAGGAGGTCACTTTTTTCACCCAAAAAAACACAAAGGGGTACCCCTTTGTGTTTTTTTTAGATTAACTTTTTAACCATCTCAGATTTCTTCCAAACTCACGATGTTGATTGAGCAGGTCCTGACTTACACAGGGGTGTGATTATTTTTAGCCTATCTCATCCCAAAGCTGAGATATGAGGACTAACGTAACTGGGATTTTCTCTCAAAATGTTTATTGGTGTTGAATATATTGGAATTAAATTTATGAACTTGTTATACGTCCAATAAAGCAAAATACAGATGCAGTGTAGAGTATATTGGACTGACTAGGCTTTTCTTATCTCACCCTTCTACTCATGGGTTTACCTAGCTTCACTGGAAGTAGGAATCCCATCATGAAATTTACAGTTATACATTTTATGCAGCACAACATGTCCCTATATCTCAGCTTTGGGATGTGGTAGGGCAAAAATTACCACACTACTCTCGTCGTCAGGACCTCCCTGACACACGATGTGAGTTTGAAGAAGATCTGAGGAGGTCACTTTTTTCACCCAAAAAAACACTAAGGGGTACCTGTTTGTGTTTTTTTAGACTAAATTTTTGACCGTCTCAGATTTCTTCCAAACTCACGATGTTGATTAAGCAGGTCCTGACTTACACAGGGGTGTGATTATTTTCAGCCTATCTCATCCCAAAGCTGGGATATGAGGACTTACTTAACTGGGATTTTCTCTCAATAGGTTTATTGGTGTTGAATATATTGGAATTAAATTTATGAACTTGTTATACGTCCAATAAAGCAAAATACAGATGCAGTGTAGAGTATATTGGACTGACTAGGCTTTTCTTATCTCACCCTTCTACTCATGGGTTTACCTAGCTTCACTGGAAAGAGGAATCCCATCATGAAATTTACAGTTATACATTTTATGCAGCACAACATGTCCCTAGATCTCAGCTTTGGGATGTGGTAGGGCAAAAATTACCACACCACTCTCGTCATCAGGACCTCCCTGACAGACGGTGTGAGTTTGAAGAAGATCTGAGGAGGTCACTTTTTTTCACCCAAAAAAACACAAAGGGGTACCCCTTTGTGTTTTTTTAGACTAAATTTTTGACCGTCTCAGATTTCTTCCAAACTCACAATGTTGATTAAGCAGGTCCTGACTTACACAGGGGTGTGATTATTTTCAGCCTATCTCATCCCAAAGCTGAGAATTGAGGACTTACGTAACTGGGATTTTCTCTCAATAGGTTTATTGGTGTTGAATATATTGGAATTAAATTTATGAACTTGTTATACGTCCAATAAAGCAAAATACAGATGCAATGTAGGTTAGATTGGACTGACTAGGCTTTTCTGATCGCACCCTTCTACTCGTGTGTTTACCTAGCTTCACTGGAAGTAGGAATCCCATCATGAAATTTACAGTTATACATTTTATGCAGCACAACATGTCCCTATTTCTCAGCTTTGGGATGTGGTAGGGCAAAAATTACCACACCACTCTCGTCGTCAGGACCTCCCTGATACACGGTGTGAGTTGGAAGAAGATCTGAGGAGGATACTTCTTTTCACGCAAAAAACCACTAAGGGGTACCCGTTTGCGTTTTTGTAGATTAAATTTTTGACCGTCTCAGATTTCTTCCAAACTCACGATGTTGATTAAGCAGGTCCTGACTTACACAGGGGTGTGATTATTTTCAGCCTATCTAATCCCAAAGCTGAGAATTGAGGACTTACGTAACTGTGATTTTCTCTCAATTGGTTTATTGGTGTTGAATATATTGGAATTAAATTTATGAACTTGTTATACGTCCAATAAAGCACAATGCAGATGCAGTGTAGAGTATATTGGACTGACTAGGCTTTTCTTATCTCACCCTTCTACTCATGTGTTTACCTAGCTTCACTGGAAGTAAGAATCCCATCATGAAATTTACAGTTATACATTTTATGCAGCACAACATGTCCCTATATCTCAGCTTTGGGATGTGGTAGGGCAACAATTACCACACCACTGTCTTCGTCAGGACCTCCCTGAGATACGGTGTGGGTTTGAAGAAGATCTGAGGAGGTCACATTTTTCACCCAAAAAAACACTACCCCTTTGTGTTTTTTTAGACAAAATTTTTGACCGTCTCAGATTTCTTCCAAACTCACAATGTTGATTGAGCCGTCCGTGACTTACACAGGGGTGTGATTATTTCCAGCCTATCTCATCCCAAAGCTGAGATATGAGGACTAACGTAACTGGGATTTTCTCTCAATAGGTTTATTGGTGTTGAATATATTGGAATTAAATTTATGAGCTTGTTATACGTCCAATAAAGCAAAATACAGATGCAGTGTAGGTTATATTGGACTGACTAGGCTTTTCTGATCGCACCCTTCTACTCATGTGTTTACCTAGCTTCACTGGAAGTAAGAATCCCATCATGAAATTTACAGCTATACATTTTATGCAGCACAACATGTCCCTATATCTAAGCTTTGGGATGTGGTAGGGCAACAATTACCACACCACTGTCATCATCAGGACCTCCCTGACACACGGTGTGAGTTTGAAGAAGATCTGAGGAGGTCACTTTTTTCACCCAAAAAAACACTAAGGGGTACCTGTTTGTGTTTTTTTAGACTAAATTTTTGACCGTCTCAGATTTCTTCCAAACTCACGATGTTGATTAAGCAGGTCCTGACTTAGACAGGGGTGTGATTATTTTCAGCCTATCTCATCCCAAAGCTGAGAATTGAGGACTTACGTAACTGGGATTTTCTCTCAATAGGTTTATTGGTTTTGAATATATTGGAATTAAATTTATGAACTTGTTATACATCCAATAAAGCAAAATACAGATGCAGTGTAGAGTATATTGGACTGACTAGGCTTTTCTTATCTCACCCTTCTACTCATGGGTTTACCTAGCTTCACTGGAAGTAGGAATCCCATCATGAAATTTACAGTTATACATTTTATGCAGCACAACATGTCCCTATATCTCAGCTTTGGGACGTGGTAGGGCAAGAATTACCGCACCACTCTCGTCGTCAGGACCTCCCTGACACACGGTGTGAGTTTGAAGAAGATCTGAGGAGGTCACTTTTTTCACCCAAAAAAACACAAAGGGGTACCCCTTTGTGTTTTTTTTTTTGACTAAAATTTTGACCGTCTCAGATTTCTTCCAAACTCACGATGTTGATTAAGCAGGTCCTGACTTACACAGGGGTGTGATTATTTTCAGCCTATCTCATCCCAAAGCTGAGAATTGAGGACTTACGTAACTGGGATTTTCTCTCAATTGGTTTATTGGTGTTGAATATATTGGAATTAAATTTATGAACTTGTTATACGTCCAATAAAGCAAAATACAGATGCAGTGTAGAGTATATTGGACTGACTAGGCTTTTCTTATCTCACCCTTCTACTCATGGGTTTACCTAGCTTCACTGGAAGTAAGAATCCCATCATGAAATTTACAGCTATACATTTTATGCAGCACAACATGTCCCTATATCTCAGCTTTGGGATGTGGTAGGGCAAAAATTACCACACCACTCTCGTCATCAGGACCTCACTGACACACGGTGTGAGTTTGAAGAAGATCTGAGGAGGTCACTTTTTTCACCCAAAAAAACACAAAGGGGTACCCCTTTGTGTTTTTTTTAGACTAACTTTTTAACCGTCTCAGATTTCTTCCAAACTCACGATGTTGATTGAGCAGGTCCTGACTTACACAGGGGTGTGATTATTTTTAGGCTATCTCATCCCAAATCTGAGATATGAGGACTAACGTAACTGGGATTTTCTCTCAAAATGTTTATTGGTGTTGAATATATTGGAATTAAATTTATGAGCTTGTTATACGTCCAATAAAGCAAAATACAGATGCAGTGTAGGTTATATTGGACTGACTAGGCTTTTCTGATCGCACCCTTCTACTCATGTGTTTACCTAGCTTCATTGGAAGTAGGAATCCCATCATGAATTTTACAGTTATACATTTTATGCAGCACAACATGTCCCTATATCTCAGCTTTGGAATGTGGTAGGGCAAAAATTACCACACCACTCTCGTCGTCAGGACCTCCCTGACACACGGTGTGAGTTTGAAGAAGATCTGAGGAGGTCACTTTTTTTCACCCAAAAAAACACAAAGGGGTACCCCTTTGTGTTTTTTTAGACTAAATTTTTAACCGTCTCAGATTTCTTCCAAACTCACGATGTTGATTAAGCAGGTCCTGACTTACACTGATTATTTTCAGCCTATCTAATCCCAAAGCTGAGAATTGAGGACTTACGTATTTGGGATTTTCTCTCAATTGGTTTATTGGTGTTGAATATATTGGAATTAAATTTATGAACTTGTTATACGTCCAATAAAGCAAAATACAGATGCAGTGTAGAGTATATTGGACTGACTAGGCTTTTCTGATCGCACCCTTCTACTCATGTGTTTACCTAGCTTCATTGGAAGTGGGAATCCCATCATGAAATTTACAGTTATACATTTTATGCAGCACAACATGTCCCTATATCTCAGCTTTGGGATGTGGTAGGGCAATAATTACCACACCACTCTCGTCGTTAGGACCTCCCTGACACACGGTGTGAGTTTGAAGAAGATCTGAGGAGGTCACTTTTTTTCACCCAAAAAAACACAAAGGGGTACCCCTTTGTGTTTTTTTAGACAAAATTTTTGACCGTCTCAGATTTCTTCCAAACTCACGATGTTGATTAAGCAGGTCCTGACTTACACAGGGGTGTGATTATTTTCAGCCTATCTAATCCCAAAGCTGAGAATTGAGGACTTACGTAACTGGGATTTTCTCTCAATTGGTTTATTGGTGTTGAATATATTGGAATTGAATTTATGAACTTGGGCAAAAATTACCACACCACTCTCGTCGTCAGGACCTCCCTGACACACGGTGTGAGTTTGAAGAAGATCTGAGGAGGATACTTTTTTTCACCCAAAAAAACACTAAGGGGTACCTGTTTGTGTTTTTTTAGACTAAATTTTTGACCGTCTCAGATTTCTTCCAAACTCACGATGTTGATTAAGCAGGTCCTGACTTACACAGGGGTGTGATTATTTTCAGCCTATCTCATCCCAAAGCTGAGATATGAGGACTTACGTAACTGGGATTTTCTCTCAATAGGTTTATTGGTGTTGAATATATTGGAATTAAATTTATGAGCTTGTTATACGTCCAATAAAGCAAAATACAGATGCAATGTAGGTTATATTGGACTGCCTAGGCTTTTCTGATCGCACCCTTCTACTCATGTGTTTACCTAGCTTCATTGGAAGTAGGAATCCCATCATGAAATTTACAGTTATACATTTTATGCAGCACAACATGTCCCTATATCTCAGCTTTGGAATGTGGTAGGGCAAAAATTACCACACCACTCTCGTCGTCAGGACCTCCCTGACACACGGTGTGAGTTTGAAGAAGATCTGAGGAGGTCACTTTTTTCACCCAAAAAAACACAAAGGGGTACCCCTTTGTGTTTTTTTAGACTAAATTTTTAACCGTCTCAGATTTCTTCCAAACTCACGATGTTGATTAAGCAGGTCCTGACTTACACTGATTATTTTCAGCCTATCTAATCCCAAAGCTGAGAATTGAGGACTTACGTATTTGGGATTTTCTCTCAATTGGTTTATTGGTGTTGAATATATTGGAATTGAATTTATGAACTTGGGCAAAAATTACCACACCACTCTCGTCGTCAGGACCTCCCTGACACACGGTGTGAGTTTGAAGAAGATCTGAGGAGGATACTTTTTTTCACCCAAAAAAACACTAAGGGGTACCTGTTTGTGTTTTTTTAGACTAAATTTTTGACCGTCTCAGATTTCTTCCAAACTCACGATGTTGATTAAGCAGGTCCTGACTTACACAGGGGTGTGATTATTTTCAGCCTATCTAATCCTAAAGCTGAGAATTGAGGACTTACGTAACTGGGATTTTCTCTCAATTGGTTTATTGGTGTTGAATATATTGGAATTAAATTTATGAACTTGTTATACGTCCAATAAAGCAAAATACAGATGCAGTGTAGAGTATATTGGACTGACTAGGCTTTTCTGATCGCACCCTTCTACTCATGTGTTTACCTAGCTTCATTGGAAGTAGGAATCCCATCATGAAATTTACAGTTATACATTTTATGCAGCACAACATGTCCCTATATCTCAGCTTTGGGATGTGGTAGGGCAAAATATCCCACACTCTCTCGTCGTCAGGACCTCCCTGATACACGGTGTGAGTTTGAAGAAGATCTGAGGAGGTCACATTTTTCACCCAAAAAACCACTAAGGGGTACCCCTTTGTGTTTTTTTAGACAAAATTTTTGACCATCTCAGATTTCTTCCAAACTCACGATGTTGATTAAGCAGGTCTTGACTTACACAGGGGTGTGATTATTTTCAGCCTATCTAATCCCAAAGCTGAGAATTGAGGACTTACGTAACTGTGATTTTCTCTCAATTGGTTTATTGGTGTTGAATATATTGGAATTAAATTTATGAACTTGTTATACGTCCAATAAAGCACAATACAGATGCAGTGTAGAGTATATTGGACTGACTAGGCTTTTCTTATCTCAACCTTCTACTCGTATGTTTACCTAGCTTCACTGCGAGTAGGAATCCCATCATGAAATTTACAGTTATACAATTTATGCAGCACAACATGTGCCAACACTTTATTGGTGTTGAATATATTGGAATTAAATTTATGAGCTTGTTATACGTCCAATAAAGCAAAATACAGATGCAGTATAGAGTATATTGGACTGACTAGGCTTTTCTTATCTCACCCTTCTACTCATGGGTTTACCTAGCTTCACTGGAAGTAGGAGTCCCATCATGAAATTTACAGTTATACAGTTTATGCAGCACAACATGTCCCTATATCTCAGCTTTGGGATGTGGTAGGGCAACAATTACCACACCATTGTCTTCGTCAGGACCTCTCTGACACACGGTGTGGGTTTGAAGAAGATCTTAAGAGGTCACATTTTTCACCCAAAAAAAACCCACTAGACTAAATTTTTGACCATCTCAGATTTCTTCCAAACTCACGATGTTGATTAAGCAGGTCCTGACGTATACAGGGGTGTGATTATTTCCAGCCTATCTCATCCCAAAGCTGAGATATGAGGACTAACGTAACTGGGATTTTCTCTCAATAGGTTTATTGGTGTTGAATATATTGGAATTAAATTTATGAGCTTGTTATACGTCCAATAAAGCAAAATACAGATGCAGTGTAGGTTATATTGGACTGACTAGGCTTTTCTGATCGCACCCTTCTACTCATGTGTTTACCTAGCTTCACTGGAAGTAAGAATCCCATCATGAAATTTACAGTTATACATTTTATGCAGCACAACATGTCCCTATATCTCAGCTTTGGGATGTGGTAGGGCAACAATTACCACGCCACTGTCTTCGTCAGGACCTCCCTGAGATACGGTGTGGGTTTGAAGAAGATCTGAGGAGGTCACATTTTTCACCCAAAAAAAACCCACTAAGGGGTACCCCTTTGTGTTTTTTTAGACTAACTTTTTAACCGTCTCAGATTTCTTCCAAACTCATGATGTTGATTGAGCAGGTTCTGACTTACACAGGGGTGTGATTATTTTCAGCCTGTCTCATCCCAAAGCTGAGATATGAGGACTAACGTAACTGGGATTTTCTCTCAATAGGTTTATTGGTGTTGAATATATTGGAATTAAATTGATGAGCTTGTTATACGTCCAATAAAGCAAAATACAGATGCAATGTAGGTTATATTGGACTGACTAGGCTTTTCTGATCGCACCCTTCTACTCGTGTGTTTACCTAGCTTCACTGGAAGTAGGAATCCCATCATGAAATTTACAGTTATACATTTTATGCAGCACAACATGTCCCTATATCTCAGCTTTGGGATGTGGTAGGGCAAAAATTACCACACCACTCTCGTCGTCAGGACCTCCCTGATACACGGTGTGAGTTTGAAGAAGATCTGAGGAGGATACTTCTTTTCACGCAAAAAACCACTAAGGGGTACCCGTTTGTGTTTTTTTAGATTAAATTTTTGACCGTCTCAGATTTCTTCCAAACTCACGATGTTGATTAAGCAGGTCCTGACTTACACAGGGGTGTGATTATTTTCAGCCTATCTAATCCCAAAGCTGAGAATTGAGGACTTACGTAACTGTGATTTTCTCTCAATTGGTTTATTGGTGTTGAATATATTGGAATTAAATTTATGAACTTGTTATACGTCCAATAAAGCACAATACAGATGCAGTGTAGAGTATATTGGACTGACTAGGCTTTTCTTATCTCAACCTTCTACTCGTATGTTTACCTAGCTTCACTGCGAGTAGGAATCCCATCATGAAATTTACAGTTATACAATTTATGCAGCACAACATGTGCCTATATCTCAGCTTTGGGATGTGGTAGAGCAACAATTACCACACCACTGTCATCATCAGGACCTCCCTGACACACGGTGTGGGGTTGAAGAAGATCTTAGGAGGTCACATTTTTCACCTAAAAAAAAAACACTAAGGGGTACCCCTTTGTGTTTTTTTTAGACTAACTTTTTAACCGTCTCAGATTTCTTCCAAACTCACGATGTTGATTAAGCAGGTCCTGACTTACACTGATTATTTTCAGCCTATCTAATCCCAAAGCTGAGAATTGAGGACTTACGTATTTGGGATTTTCTCTCAATTGGTTTATTGGTGTTGAATATATTGGAATTGAATTTATGAACTTGGGCAAAAATTACCACACCACTCTCGTCGTCAGGACCTCCCTGACACACGGTGTGAGTTTGAAGAAGATCTGAGGAGGATACTTTTTTTCACCCAAAAAAACACTAAGGGGTACCTGTTTGTGTTTTTTTAGACTAAATTTTTGACCGTCTCAGATTTCTTCCAAACTCACGATGTTGATTAAGCAGGTCCTGACTTACACAGGGGTGTGATTATTTTCAGCCTATCTAATCCTAAAGCTGAGAATTGAGGACTTACGTAACTGGGATTTTCTCTCAATTGGTTTATTGGTGTTGAATATATTGGAATTAAATTTATGAACTTGTTATACGTCCAATAAAGCAAAATACAGATGCAGTGTAGAGTATATTGGACTGACTAGGCTTTTCTGATCGCACCCTTCTACTCATGTGTTTACCTAGCTTCATTGGAAGTAGGAATCCCATCATGAAATTTACAGTTATACATTTTATGCAGCACAACATGTCCCTATATCTCAGCTTTGGGATGTGGTAGGGCAAAAATTACCACACCACTCTCGTCGTTAGGACCTCCCTGACACACGGTGTGAGTTTGAAGAAGATCTGAGGAGGTCACTTTTTTTCACCCAAAAAAACACAAAGGGGTACCCCTTTGTGTTTTTTTAGACAAAATTTTTGACCGTCTCAGATTTCTTCCAAACTCACGATGTTGATTAAGCAGGTCCTGACTTACACAGGGGTGTGATTATTTTCAGCCTATCTAATCCCAAAGCTGAGAATTGAGGACTTACGTAACTGGGATTTTCTCTCAATTGGTTTATTGGTGTTGAATATATTGGAATTGAATTTATGAACTTGGGCAAAAATTACCACACCACTCTCGTCGTCAGGACCTCCCTGACACACGGTGTGAGTTTGAAGAAGATCTGAGGAGGATACTTTTTTTCACCCAAAAAAACACAAAGGGGTACCCCTTTGTGTTTTTTTAGACAAAATTTTTGACCGTCTCAGATTTCTTCCAAACTCACGATGTTGATTAAGCAGGTCCTGACTTACACAGGGGTGTGATTATTTTCAGCCTATCTAATCCTAAAGCTGAGATATGAGGACTTACGTAACTGGGATTTTCTCTCAATAGGTTTATTGGTGTTGAATATATTGGAATTAAATTTATGAGCTTGTTATACGTCCAATAAAGCAAAATACAGATGCAATGTAGGTTATATTGGACTGCCTAGGCTTTTCTGATCGCACCCTTCTACTCATGGGTTTACCTAGCTTCACTGGAAGTAAGAATCCCATCATGAAATTTACAGCTATACATTTTATGCAGCACAACATGTCCCTATATCTCAGCTTTGGGATGTGGTAGGGCAAAAATTACCACACCACTCTCGTCATCAGGACCTCACTGACACACGGTGTGAGTTTGAAGAAGATCTGAGGAGGTCACTTTTTTCACCCAAAAAAACACAAAGGGGTACCCCTTTGTGTTTTTTTTAGACTAACTTTTTAACCGTCTCAGATTTCTTCCAAACTCACGATGTTGATTGAGCAGGTCCTGACTTACACAGGGGTGTGATTATTTTTAGGCTATCTCATCCCAAATCTGAGATATGAGGACTAACGTAACTGGGATTTTCTCTCAAAATGTTTATTGGTGTTGAATATATTGGAATTAAATTTATGAGCTTGTTATACGTCCAATAAAGCAAAATACAGATGCAGTGTAGGTTATATTGGACTGACTAGGCTTTTCTGATCGCACCCTTCTACTCATGTGTTTACCTAGCTTCATTGGAAGTAGGAATCCCATCATGAATTTTACAGTTATACATTTTATGCAGCACAACATGTCCCTATATCTCAGCTTTGGAATGTGGTAGGGCAAAAATTACCACACCACTCTCGTCATCAGGACCTCACTGACACACGGTGTGAGTTTGAAGAAGATCTGAGGAGGTCACTTTTTTCACCCAAAAAAACACAAAGGGGTACCCCTTTGTGTTTTTTTTAGACTAACTTTTTAACCGTCTCAGATTTCTTCCAAACTCACGATGTTGATTGAGCAGGTCCTGACTTACACAGGGGTGTGATTATTTTTAGGCTATCTCATCCCAAATCTGAGATATGAGGACTAACGTAACTGGGATTTTCTCTCAAAATGTTTATTGGTGTTGAATATATTGGAATTAAATTTATGAGCTTGTTATACGTCCAATAAAGCAAAATACAGATGCAGTGTAGGTTATATTGGACTGACTAGGCTTTTCTGATCGCACCCTTCTACTCATGTGTTTACCTAGCTTCATTGGAAGTAGGAATCCCATCATGAATTTTACAGTTATACATTTTATGCAGCACAACATGTCTCTATATCTCAGCTTTGGAATGTGGTAGGGCAACAATTACCACACCACTCTCGTCGTCAGGACCTCCCTGACACACGGTGTGAGTTTGAAGAAGATCTGAGGAGGTCACTTTTTTTCACCCAAAAAAACACAAAGGGGTACCCCTTTGTGTTTTTTTAGACTAAATTTTTAACCGTCTCAGATTTCTTCCAAACTCACGATGTTGATTAAGCAGGTCCTGACTTACACTGATTATTTTCAGCCTATCTAATCCCAAAGCTGAGAATTGAGGACTTACGTATTTGGGATTTTCTCTCAATTGGTTTATTGGTGTTGAATATATTGGAATTGAATTTATGAACTTGGGCAAAAATTACCACACCACTCTCGTCGTCAGGACCTCCCTGACACACGGTGTGAGTTTGAAGAAGATCTGAGGAGGATACTTTTTTTCACCCAAAAAAACACTAAGGGGTACCTGTTTGTGTTTTTTTAGACTAAATTTTTGACCGTCTCAGATTTCTTCCAAACTCACGATGTTGATTAAGCAGGTCCTGACTTACACAGGGGTGTGATTATTTTCAGCCTATCTAATCCTAAAGCTGAGAATTGAGGACTTACGTAACTGGGATTTTCTCTCAATTGGTTTATTGGTGTTGAATATATTGGAATTAAATTTATGAACTTGTTATACGTCCAATAAAGCAAAATACAGATGCAGTGTAGAGTATATTGGACTGACTAGGCTTTTCTGATCGCACCCTTCTACTCATGTGTTTACCTAGCTTCATTGGAAGTAGGAATCCCATCATGAAATTTACAGTTATACATTTTATGCAGCACAACATGTCCCTATATCTCAGCTTTGGAATGTGGTAGGGCAAAAATTACCACACCACTCTCGTCGTCAAGACCTCCCTGACACACGGTGTGAGTTTGAAGAAGATCTGAGGAGGTCACTTTTTTTCACCCAAAAAAACACAAAGGGGTACCCCTTTGTGTTTTTTTAGACTAAATTTTTAACCGTCTCAGATTTCTTCCAAACTCACGATGTTGATTAAGCAGGTCCTGACTTACACTGATTATTTTCAGCCTATCTAATCCCAAAGCTGAGAATTGAGGACTTACGTATTTGGGATTTTCTCTCAATTGGTTTATTGGTGTTGAATATATTGGAATTGAATTTATGAACTTGGGCAAAAATTACCACACCACTCTCGTCGTCAGGACCTCCCTGACACACGGTGTGAGTTTGAAGAAGATCTGAGGAGGATACTTTTTTTCACCCAAAAAAACACTAAGGGGTACCTGTTTGTGTTTTTTTAGACTAAATTTTTGACCGTCTCAGATTTCTTCCAAACTCACGATGTTGATTAAGCAGGTCCTGACTTACACAGGGGTGTGATTATTTTCAGCCTATCTAATCCTAAAGCTGAGAATTGAGGACTTACGTAACTGGGATTTTCTCTCAATTGGTTTATTGGTGTTGAATATATTGGAATTAAATTTATGAACTTGTTATACGTCCAATAAAGCACAATACAGATGCAGTGTAGAGTATATTGGACTGACTAGGCTTTTCTTATCTCAACCTTCTTCTCGTATGTTTACCTAGCTTCACTGCGAGTAGGAATCCCATCATGAAATTTACAGTTATACAATTTATGCAGCACAACATGTGCCAACACTTTATTGGTGTTGAATATATTGGAATTAAATTTATGAGCTTGTTATACGTCCAATAAAGCAAAATACAGATGCAGTATAGAGTATATTGGACTGACTAGGCTTTTCTTATCTCACCCTTCTACTCATGGGTTTACCTAGCTTCACTGGAAGTAGGAGTCCCATCATGAAATTTACAGTTATACAGTTTATGCAGCACAACATGTCCCTATATCTCAGCTTTGGGATGTGGTAGGGCAACAATTACCACACCATTGTCTTCGTCAGGACCTCTCTGACACACGGTGTGGGTTTGAAGAAGATCTTAAGAGGTCACATTTTTCACCCAAAAAAAACCCACTAGACTAAATTTTTGACCGTCTCAGATTTCTTCCAAACTCACGATGTTGATTAAGCAGGTCCTGACGTATACAGGGGTGTGATTATTTCCAGCCTATCTCATCCCAAAGCTGAGATATGAGGACTAACGTAACTGGGATTTTCTCTCAATAGGTTTATTGGTGTTGAATATATTGGAATTAAATTTATGAGCTTGTTATACGTCCAATAAAGCAAAATACAGATGCAGTGTAGGTTATATTGGACTGACTAGGCTTTTCTGATCGCACCCTTCTACTCATGTGTTTACCTAGCTTCACTGGAAGTAAGAATCCCATCATGAAATTTACAGTTATACATTTTATGCAGCACAACATGTCCCTATATCTCAGCTTTGGGATGTGGTAGGGCAACAATTACCACACCACTGTCTTCGTCAGGACCTCCCTGAGATACGGTGTGGGTTTGAAGAAGATCTGAGGAGGTCACATTTTTCACCCAAAAAAAACCCACTAAGGGGTACCCGTTTGTGTTTTTTTAGACTAACTTTTTAACCGTCTCAGATTTCTTCCAAACTCATGATGTTGATTGAGCAGGTTCTGACTTACACAGGGGTGTGATTATTTTCAGCCTGTCTCATCCCAAAGCTGAGATATGAGGACTAACGTAACTGGGATTTTCTCTCAATAGGTTTATTGGTGTTGAATATATTGGAATTAAATTGATGAGCTTGTTATACGTCCAATAAAGCAAAATACAGATGCAATGTAGGTTATATTGGACTGACTAGGCTTTTCTGATCGCACCCTTCTACTCGTGTGTTTACCTAGCTTCACTGGAAGTAGGAATCCCATCATGAAATTTACAGTTATACATTTTATGCAGCACAACATGTCCCTATATCTCAGCTTTGGGATGTGGTAGGGCAAAAATTACCACACCACTCTCGTCGTCAGGACCTCCCTGATACACGGTGTGAGTTTGAAGAAGATCTGAGGAGGATACTTCTTTTCACGCAAAAAACCACTAAGGGGTACCCGTTTGTGTTTTTTTAGATTAAATTTTTGACCGTCTCAGATTTCTTCCAAACTCACGATGTTGATTAAGCAGGTCCTGACTTACACAGGGGTGTGATTATTTTCAGCCTATCTAATCCCAAAGCTGAGAATTGAGGACTTACGTAACTGTGATTTTCTCTCAATTGGTTTATTGGTGTTGAATATATTGGAATTAAATTTATGAACTTGTTATACGTCCAATAAAGCACAATACAGATGCAGTGTAGAGTATATTGGACTGACTAGGCTTTTCTTATCTCAACCTTCTACTCGTATGTTTACCTAGCTTCACTGCGAGTAGGAATCCCATCATGAAATTTACAGTTATACAATTTATGCAGCACAACATGTGCCTATATCTCAGCTTTGGGATGTGGTAGAGCAACAATTACCACACCATTGTCATCATCAGGACCTCCCTGACACACGGTGTGGGGTTGAAGAAGATCTTAGGAGGTCACATTTTTCACCTAAAAAAAAAACACTAAGGGGTACCCCTTTGTGTTTTTTTTAGACTAACTTTTTAACCGTCTCAGATTTCTTCCAAACTCACGATGTTGATTAAGCAGGTCCTGACTTACACTGATTATTTTCAGCCTATCTAATCCCAAAGCTGAGAATTGAGGACTTACGTAACTGGGATTTTCTCTCAATTGGTTTATTGGTGTTGAATATATTGGAATTGAATTTATGAACTTGGGCAAAAATTACCACACCACTCTCGTCGTCAGGACCTCCCTGACACACGGTGTGAGTTTGAAGAAGATCTGAGGAGGATACTTTTTTTCACCCAAAAAAACACTAAGGGGTACCTGTTTGTGTTTTTTTAGACTAAATTTTTGACCGTCTCAGATTTCTTCCAAACTCACGATGTTGATTAAGCAGGTCCTGACTTACACAGGGGTGTGATTATTTTCAGCCTATCTCATCCCAAAGCTGAGATATGAGGACTTACGTAACTGGGATTTTCTCTCAATAGGTTTATTGGTGTTGAATATATTGGAATTAAATTTATGAGCTTGTTATACGTCCAATAAAGCAAAATACAGATGCAATGTAGGTTATATTGGACTGCCTAGGCTTTTCTGATCGCACCCTTCTACTCATGGGTTTACCTAGCTTCACTGGAAGTAAGAATCCCATCATGAAATTTACAGCTATACATTTTATGCAGCACAACATGTCCCTATATCTCAGCTTTGGGATGTGGTAGGGCAAAAATTACCACACCACTCTCGTCATCAGGACCTCACTGACACACGGTGTGAGTTTGAAGAAGATCTGAGGAGGTCACTTTTTTCACCCAAAAAAACACAAAGGGGTACCCCTTTGTGTTTTTTTTAGACTAACTTTTTAACCGTCTCAGATTTCTTCCAAACACACGATGTTGATTGAGCAGGTCCTGACTTACACAGGGGTGTGATTATTTTTAGGCTATCTCATCCCAAATCTGAGATATGAGGACTAACGTAACTGGGATTTTCTCTCAAAATGTTTATTGGTGTTGAATATATTGGAATTAAATTTATGAGCTTGTTATACGTCCAATAAAGCAAAATACAGATGCAGTGTAGGTTATATTGGACTGACTAGGCTTTTCTGATCGCACCCTTCTACTCATGTGTTTACCTAGCTTCATTGGAAGTAGGAATCCCATCATGAATTTTACAGTTATACATTTTATGCAGCACAACATGTCCCTATATCTCAGCTTTGGAATGTGGTAGGGCAAAAATTACCACACCACTCTCGTCGTCAGGACCTCCCTGACACACGGTGTGAGTTTGAAGAAGATCTGAGGAGGTCACTTTTTTTCACCCAAAAAAACACAAAGGGGTACCCCTTTGTGTTTTTTTAGACTAAATTTTTAACCGTCTCAGATTTCTTCCAAACTCACGATGTTGATTAAGCAGGTCCTGACTTACACTGATTATTTTCAGCCTATCTAATCCCAAAGCTGAGAATTGAGGACTTACGTATTTGGGATTTTCTCTCAATTGGTTTATTGGTGTTGAATATATTGGAATTGAATTTATGAACTTGGGCAAAAATTACCACACCACTCTCGTCGTCAGGACCTCCCTGACACACAGTGTGAGTTTGAAGAAGATCTGAGGAGGATACTTTTTTTCACCCAAAAAAACACTAAGGGGTACCTGTTTGTGTTTTTTTAGACTAAATTTTTGACCGTCTCAGATTTCTTCCAAACTCACGATGTTGATTAAGCAGGTCCTGACTTACACAGGGGTGTGATTATTTTCAGCCTATCTAATCCTAAAGCTGAGAATTGAGGACTTACGTAACTGGGATTTTCTCTCAATTGGTTTATTGGTGTTGAATATATTGGAATTAAATTTATGAACTTGTTATACGTCCAATAAAGCAAAATACAGATGCAGTGTAGAGTATATTGGACTGACTAGGCTTTTCTGATCGCACCCTTCTACTCATGTGTTTACCTAGCTTCATTGGAAGTAGGAATCCCATCATGAAATTTACAGTTATACATTTTATGCAGCACAACATGTCCCTATATCTCAGCTTTGGGATGTGGTAGGGCAACAATTACCACACCACTGTCTTCGTCAGGACCTCCCTGAGATACGGTGTGGGTTTGAAGAAGATCTGAGGAGGTCACATTTTTCACCCAAAAAAAACCCACTAAGGGGTACCCGTTTGTGTTTTTTTAGACTAACTTTTTAACCGTCTCAGATTTCTTCCAAACTCATGATGTTGATTGAGCAGGTTCTGACTTACACAGGGGTGTGATTATTTTCAGCCTGTCTCATCCCAAAGCTGAGATATGAGGACTAACGTAACTGGGATTTTCTCTCAATAGGTTTATTGGTGTTGAATATATTGGAATTAAATTGATGAGCTTGTTATACGTCCAATAAAGCAAAATACAGATGCAATGTAGGTTATATTGGACTGACTAGGCTTTTCTGATCGCACCCTTCTACTCGTGTGTTTACCTAGCTTCACTGGAAGTAGGAATCCCATCATAAAATTTACAGTTATACATTTTATGCAGCACAACATGTCCCTATATCTCAGCTTTGGGATGTGGTAGGGCAAAAATTACCACACCACTCTCGTCGTCAGGACCTCCCTGATACACGGTGTGAGTTTGAAGAAGATCTGAGGAGGATACTTCTTTTCACGCAAAAAACCACTAAGGGGTACCCGTTTGTGTTTTTTTAGATTAAATTTTTGACCGTCTCAGATTTCTTCCAAACTCACGATGTTGATTAAGCAGGTCCTGACTTACACAGGGGTGTGATTATTTTCAGCCTATCTAATCCCAAAGCTGAGAATTGAGGACTTACGTAACTGTGATTTTCTCTCAATTGGTTTATTGGTGTTGAATATATTGGAATTAAATTTATGAACTTGTTATACGTCCAATAAAGCACAATACAGATGCAGTGTAGAGTATATTGGACTGACTAGGCTTTTCTTATCTCAACCTTCTACTCGTATGTTTACCTAGCTTCACTGCGAGTAGGAATCCCATCATGAAATTTACAGTTATACAATTTATGCAGCACAACATGTGCCTATATCTCAGCTTTGGGATGTGGTAGAGCAACAATTACCACACCACTGTCATCATCAGGACCTCCCTGACACACGGTGTGGGGTTGAAGAAGATCTTAGGAGGTCACATTTTTCACCTAAAAAAAAAACACTAAGGGGTACCCCTTTGTGTTTTTTTTAGACTAACTTTTTAACCGTCTCAGATTTCTTCCAAACTCACGATGTTGATTAAGCAGGTCCTGACTTACACTGATTATTTTCAGCCTATCTAATCCCAAAGCTGAGAATTGAGGACTTACGTAACTGGGATTTTCTCTCAATTGGTTTATTGGTGTTGAATATATTGGAATTGAATTTATGAACTTGGGCAAAAATTACCACACCACTCTCGTCGTCAGGACCTCCCTGACACACGGTGTGAGTTTGAAGAAGATCTGAGGAGGATACTTTTTTTCACCCAAAAAAACACTAAGGGGTACCTGTTTGTGTTTTTTTAGACTAAATTTTTGACCGTCTCAGATTTCTTCCAAACTCACGATGTTGATTAAGCAGGTCCTGACTTACACAGGGGTGTGATTATTTTCAGCCTATCTCATCCCAAAGCTGAGATATGAGGACTTACGTAACTGGGATTTTCTCTCAATAGGTTTATTGGTGTTGAATATATTGGAATTAAATTTATGAGCTTGTTATACGTCCAATAAAGCAAAATACAGATGCAATGTAGGTTATATTGGACTGCCTAGGCTTTTCTGATCGCACCCTTCTACTCATGGGTTTACCTAGCTTCACTGGAAGTAAGAATCCCATCATGAAATTTACAGCTATACATTTTATGCAGCACAACATGTCCCTATATCTCAGCTTTGGGATGTGGTAGGGCAAAAATTACCACACCACTCTCGTCATCAGGACCTCACTGACACACGGTGTGAGTTTGAAGAAGATCTGAGGAGGTCACTTTTTTCACCCAAAAAAACACAAAGGGGTACCCCTTTGTGTTTTTTTTAGACTAACTTTTTAACCGTCTCAGATTTCTTCCAAACTCACGATGTTGATTGAGCAGGTCCTGACTTACACAGGGGTGTGATTATTTTTAGGCTATCTCATCCCAAATCTGAGATATGAGGACTAACGTAACTGGGATTTTCTCTCAAAATGTTTATTGGTGTTGAATATATTGGAATTAAATTTATGAGCTTGTTATACGTCCAATAAAGCAAAATACAGATGCAGTGTAGGTTATATTGGACTGACTAGGCTTTTCTGATCGCACCCTTCTACTCATGTGTTTACCTAGCTTCATTGGAAGTAGGAATCCCATCATGAATTTTACAGTTATACATTTTATGCAGCACAACATGTCCCTATATCTCAGCTTTGGGATGTGGTAGGGCAAAAATTACCACACCACTCTCGTCATCAGGACCTCACTGACACACGGTGTGAGTTTGAAGAAGATCTGAGGAGGTCACTTTTTTCACCCAAAAAAACACAAAGGGGTACCCCTTTGTGTTTTTTTTAGACTAACTTTTTAACCGTCTCAGATTTCTTCCAAACTCACGATGTTGATTGAGCAGGTCCTGACTTACACAGGGGTGTGATTATTTTTAGGCTATCTCATCCCAAATCTGAGATATGAGGACTAACGTAACTGGGATTTTCTCTCAAAATGTTTATTGGTGTTGAATATATTGGAATTAAATTTATGAGCTTGTTATACGTCCAATAAAGCAAAATACAGATGCAGTGTAGGTTATATTGGACTGACTAGGCTTTTCTTATCTCACCCTTCTACTCATGGGTTAACCTAGCTTCACTGGAAGTAGGAATCCCATCATGAAATTTACAGTTATACATTTTATGCAGCACAACATGTCCCTATGTCCCTATATCTCAGCTTTGGGATGTGGTAGGGCAAAAATTACCGCACCACTCTCGTCGTCAGGACCTCCTTGACACACGGTGTGAGTTTGAAGAAGATCTGAGGAGGATACTTTTTTTCACCCAAAAAAACACTAAGGTGTACCCTTTTGTGTTTTTTTTTTGACTAAAATTTTGACCGTCTCAGATTTCTTCCAAACTCACGATGTTGATTAAGCAGGTCCTGACTTACACAGGGGTGTGATTATTTTCAGCCTATCTCATCCCAAAGCTGAGAATTGAGGACTTACGTAACTGGGATTTTCTCTCAATTGGTTTATTGGTGTTGAATATATTGGAATTAAATTTATGAACTTGTTATACGTCCAATAAAGCAAAATACAGATGCAGTGTAGAGTATATTGGACTGACTAGGCTTTTCTTATCTCACCCTTCTACTCATGGGTTTACCTAGCTTCACTGGAAGTAAGAATCCCATCATGAAATTTACAACTATACATTTTATGCAGCACAACATGTCCCTATATCTCAGCTTTGGGATGTGGTAGGGCAAAAATTACCACACCACTGTCTTCGTCAGGACCTCCCTGACACACGGTGTGGGTTTGAAGAAGATCTGAGGAGGTCACATTTTTCACCCAAAAAAACACTAAGGGGTAGCCCTTTGTGTTTTTTTAGACTAAATTTTTGACCGTCTCAGATTTCTTCCAAACTCATGATGTTGATTAAGCAGGTCCTGACTTACACAGGGGTGTGATTATTTTCAGCCTATCTCATCCCAAAGCTGAGATATGAGGACTAACGTAACTGGGATTTTCTCTCAATAGGTTTATTGGTGTTGAATATATTGGAATTAAATTTATGAGCTTGTTATACGTCCAATAAAGCAAAATACAGATGCAATGTAGGTTATATTGGACTGCCTAGGCTTTTCTGATCGCACCCTTCTACTCATGGGTTTACCTAGCTTCACTGGAAGTAAGAATCCCATCATGAAATTTACAGCTATACATTTTATGCAGCACAACATGTCCCTATATCTCAGCTTTGGGATGTGGTAGGGCAAAAATTACCACACCACTCTCGTCATCAGGACCTCACTGACACACGGTGTGAGCTTGAAGAAGATCTGAGGAGGTCACTTTTTTCACCCAAAAAAACACTAAGGGGTACCTGTTTGTGTTTTTTTAGACTAAATTTTTGACCGTCTCAGATTTCTTCCAAACTCACGATGTTGATTAAGCAGGTCCTGACTTACACAGGGGTGTGATTATTTTCAGCCTATCTCATCCCAAAGCTGAGAATTGAGGACTTACGTAACTGGGATTTTCTCTCAATTGGTTTATTGGTGTTGAATATATTGGAATTAAATTTATGAACTTGTTATACGTCCAATAAAGCAAAATACAGATGCAGTGTAGAGTATATTGGACTGACTAGGCTTTTCTTATCTCACCCTTCTACTCATGGGTTTACCTAGCTTCACTGGAAGTAAGAATCCCATCATGAAATTTACAACTATACATTTTATGCAGCACAACATGTCCCTATATCTCAGCTTTGGGATGTGGTAGGGCAAAAATTACCACACCACTGTCTTCGTCAGGACCTCCCTGACACACGGTGTGGGTTTGAAGAAGATCTGAGGAGGTCACATTTTTCACCCAAAAAAACACTAAGGGGTAGCCCTTTGTGTTTTTTAGACTAAATTTTTGACCGTCTCAGATTTCTTCCAAACTCATGATGTTGATTAAGCAGGTCCTGACTTACACAGGGGTGTGATTATTTTCAGCCTATCTCATCCCAAAGCTGAGATATGAGGACTAACGTAACTGGGATTTTCTCTCAATAGGTTTATTGGTGTTGAATATATTGGAATTAAATTTATGAGCTTGTTATACGTCCAATAAAGCAAAATACAGATGCAATGTAGGTTATATTGGACTGCCTAGGCTTTTCTGATCGCACCCTTCTACTCATGGGTTTACCTAGCTTCACTGGAAGTAAGAATCCCATCATGAAATTTACAGCTATACATTTTATGCAGCACAACATGTCCCTATATCTCAGCTTTGGGATGTGGTAGGGCAAAAATTACCACACCACTCTCGTCATCAGGACCTCACTGACACACGGTGTGAGCTTGAAGAAGATCTGAGGAGGTCACTTTTTTCACCCAAAAAAACACTAAGGGGTACCTGTTTGTGTTTTTTTAGACTAAATTTTTGACCGTCTCAGATTTCTTCCAAACTCACGATGTTGATTAAGCAGGTCCTGACTTACACAGGGGTGTGATTATTTTCAGCCTATCTCATCCCAAAGCTGAGATATGAGGACTTACGTAACTGGGATTTTCTCTCAATTGGTTTATTGGAATTGAATTTATGAACTTGGGCAAAAATTACCACACCACTCTCTTCGTCAGGACCTCCCTGACACATGGTTTGAGTTTGAAGAAGGTCTGAGGAGGATACTTTTTTTCACTCAAAAAAACACTAAGGGGTACCCTTTTGTGTTTTTTTTTTTGACTAAAATTATGACCGTCTCAGATTTCTTCCAAACTCACGATGTTGATTAAGCAGGTCCTGACTTACACAGGGGTGTGATTATTTTCAGCCTATCTCATCCCAAAGCTGAGATATGAGGACTTACGTAACTGGGATTTTCTCTCAATAGGTTTATTGGTGTTGAATATATTGGAATTAAATTTATGAACTTGTTATACGTCCAATAAAGCAAAATACAGATGCAGTGTAGAGTATATTGGACTGACTAGGCTTTTCTTATCTCACCCTTCTACTCATGGGTTTACCTAGCTTCACTGGAAGTAGGAATCCCATCATGAAATTTACAGTTATACATTTTATGCAGCACAACATGTCCCTATATCTCAGCTTTGGGATGTGGTAGGGCAAAAATTACCACACCACTCTCGTCGTCAGGACCTCCCTGACACACGGTGTGAGTTTGAAGAAGATCTGAGGAGGTCACTTTTTTTCACCCAAAAAAACACAAAGGGGTACCCCTTTGTGTTTTTTTAGACTAAATTTTTGACCGTCTCAGATTTCTTCCAAACTCACGATGTTGATTAAGCAGGTCCTGACTTACACAGGGGTGTGATTATTTTCAGCCTATCTAATCCCAAAGCTGAGAATTGAGGACTTACGTATTTGGGATTTTCTCTCAATTGGTTTATTGGTGTTGAATATATTGGAATTGAATTTATGAACTTGGGCAAAAATTACCACACCACTCTCTTCGTCAGGACCTCCCTGACACATGGTTTGAGTTTGAAGAAGATCTGAGGAGGATACTTTTTTTCACCCAAAAAAACACTAAAGGGTACCCTTTTGCGTTTTTTTTTAGACTAAATTTTTGACCGTCTCAGATTTCTTCCAAACTCACGATGTTGATTAAGCAGGTCCTGACTTACACAGGGGTGTGATTATTTTCAGCCTATCTAATCCCAAAGCTGAGAAATGAGGACTTACGTAACTGGGATTTTCTCTCAATTGGTTTATTGGTGTTGAATATATTGGAATTGAATTTATGAACTTGGGCAAAAATTACCACACCACTCTCGTCGTCAGGACCTCCCTGACACACGGTGTGAGTTTGAAGAAGATCTGAGGAGGATACTTTTCTTCACCCAAAAAAACACTAAGGGGTACCTGTTTGTGTTTTTTTAGACTAAATTTTTGACCGTCTCAGATTTCTTCCAAACTCACGATGTTGATTAAGCAGGTCCTGACTTACACAGGGGTGTGATTATTTTCAGCCTATGAAATCCTAAAGCTGAGAATTGAGGACTTACGTAACTGGGATTTTCTCTCAATTGGTTTATTGGTGTTGAATATATTGGAATTAAATTTATGAACTTGTTATACGTCCAATAAAGCAAAATACAGATGCAGTGTAGAGTATATTGGACTGACTAGGCTTTTCTTATCTCACCCTTCTACTCATGGGTTTACCTAGCTTCACTGGAAGTAGGAATCCCATCATGAAATTTACAGTTATACATTTTATGCAGCACAACATGTCCCTATATCTCAGCTTTGGGATGTGGTAGGGCAAAAATTACCGCACCACTCTCGTCGTCAGGACCTCCTTGACACACGGTGTGAGTTTGAAGAAGATCTGAGGAGGATACTTTTTTTCACCCAAAAAAACACAAAGGGGTACCCCTTTGTGTTTTTTTAGACTAAATTTTTGACCGTCTCAGATTTCTTCCAAACTCACGATGTTGATTAAGCAGGTCCTGACTTACACAGGGGTGTGATTATTTTCAGCCTATCTAATCCTAAAGCTGAGAATTGAGGACTTACGTAACTGGGATTTTCTCTCAATTGGTTTATTGGTGTTGAATATATTGGAATTAAATTTATGAACTTGTTATACGTCCAATAAAGCAAAATACAGATGCGGTATATTGGACTGACTAGGCTTTTCTTATCTCACCCTTCTACTCATGGGTTTACCTAGCTTCACTGGAAGTAGGAATCCCATCATGAAATTTACAGTTATACATTTTATGCAGCACAACATGTCCCTATATCTCAGCTTTGGGATGTGGTAGGGCAAAAATTACCACACCACTCTCGTCGTCAGGACCTCCCTGACACACGGTGTGAGTTTGAAGAAGATCTGAGGAGGTCACTTTTTTTCACCCAAAAAAACACAAAGGGGTACCCCTTTGTGTTTTTTTAGACTAAATTTTTGACCGTCTCAGATTTCTTCCAAACTCACGATGTTGATTAAGCAGGTCCTGACTTACACAGGGGTGTGATTATTTTCAGCCTATCTAATCCCAAAGCTGAGAAATGAGGACTTACGTAACTGGGATTTTCTCTCAATTGGTTTATTGGTGTTGAATATATTGGAATTGAATTTATGAACTTGGGCAAAAATTACCACACCACTCTCGTCGTCAGGACCTCCCTGACACACGGTGTGAGTTTGAAGAAGATCTGAGGAGGATACTTTTCTTCACCCAAAAAAACACTAAGGGGTACCTGTTTGTGTTTTTTTAGACTAAATTTTTGACCGTCTCAGATTTCTTCCAAACTCACGATGTTGATTAAGCAGGTCCTGACTTACACAGGGGTGTGATTATTTTCAGCCTATGAAATCCTAAAGCTGAGAATTGAGGACTTACGTAACTGGGATTTTCTCTCAATTGGTTTATTGGTGTTGAATATATTGGAATTAAATTTATGAACTTGTTATACGTCCAATAAAGCAAAATACAGATGCAGTGTAGAGTATATTGGACTGACTAGGCTTTTCTTATCTCACCCTTCTACTCATGGGTTTACCTAGCTTCACTGGAAGTAGGAATCCCATCATGAAATTTACAGTTATACATTTTATGCAGCACAACATGTCCCTATATCTCAGCTTTGGGATGTGGTAGGGCAAAAATTACCGCACCACTCTCGTCGTCAGGACCTCCTTGACACACGGTGTGAGTTTGAAGAAGATCTGAGGAGGATACTTTTTTTCACCCAAAAAAACACAAAGGGGTACCCCTTTGTGTTTTTTTAGACTAAATTTTTGACCGTCTCAGATTTCTTCCAAACTCACGATGTTGATTAAGCAGGTCCTGACTTACACAGGGGTGTGATTATTTTCAGCCTATCTAATCCTAAAGCTGAGAATTGAGGACTTACGTAACTGGGATTTTCTCTCAATTGGTTTATTGGTGTTGAATATATTGGAATTAAATTTATGAACTTGTTATACGTCCAATAAAGCAAAATACAGATGCGGTATATTGGACTGACTAGGCTTTTCTTATCTCACCCTTCTACTCATGGGTTTACCTAGCTTCACTGGAAGTAGGAATCCCATCATGAAATTTACAGTTATACATTTTATGCAGCACAACATGTCCCTATATCTCAGCTTTGGGATGTGGTAGGGCAAAAATTACCACACCACTCTCGTCGTCAGGACCTCCCTGACACACGGTGTGAGTTTGAAGAAGATCTGAGGAGGTCACTTTTTTTCACCCAAAAAAACACAAAGGGGTACCCCTTTGTGTTTTTTTAGACTAAATTTTTGACCGTCTCAGATTTCTTCCAAACTCACGATGTTGATTAAGCAGGTCCTGACTTACACAGGGGTGTGATTATTTTCAGCCTATCTAATCCCAAAGCTGAGAAATGAGGACTTACGTAACTGGGATTTTCTCTCAATTGGTTTATTGGTGTTGAATATATTGGAATTGAATTTATGAACTTGGGCAAAAATTACCACACCACTCTCGTCGTCAGGACCTCCCTGACACACGGTGTGAGTTTGAAGAAGATCTGAGGAGGATACTTTTCTTCACCCAAAAAAACACTAAGGGGTACCTGTTTGTGTTTTTTTAGACTAAATTTTTGACCGTCTCAGATTTCTTCCAAACTCACGATGTTGATTAAGCAGGTCCTGACTTACACAGGGGTGTGATTATTTTCAGCCTATGAAATCCTAAAGCTGAGAATTGAGGACTTACGTAACTGGGATTTTCTCTCAATTGGTTTATTGGTGTTGAATATATTGGAATTAAATTTATGAACTTGTTATACGTCCAATAAAGCAAAATACAGATGCGGTGTAGAGTATATTGGACTGACTAGGCTTTTCTTATCTCACCCTTCTACTCATGGGTTTACCTAGCTTCACTGGAAGTAGGAATCCCATCATGAAATTTACAGTTATACATTTTATGCAGCACAACATGTCCCTATATCTCAGCTTTGGGATGTGGTAGGGCAAAAATTACCGCACCACTCTCGTCGTCAGGACCTCCCTGACACACGGTGTGAGTTTGAAGAAGATCTGAGGAGGTCACTTTTTTTCACCCAAAAAACACAAAGGGGTACCCCTTTGTGTTTTTTTAGACTAAATTTTTGACCGTCTCAGATTTCTTCCAAACTCACGTTGTTGATTAAGCAGGTCCTGACTTACACAGGGGTGTGATTATTTTCAGCCTATCTAATCCCAAAGCTGAGAATTGAGGACTTACGTAACTGGGATTTTCTCTCAATTGGTTTATTGGTGTTGAATATATTGGAATTGAATTTATGAACTTGGGCAAAAATTACCACACCACTCTCGTCGTCAGGACCTCCCTGACACACGGTGTGAGTTTGAAGAAGATCTGAGGAGGATACTTTTTTCACCCAAAAAACACTAAGGGGTACCTGTTTGTGTTTTTTTAGACTAAATTTTTGACCGTCTCAGATTTCTTCCAAACTCACGATGTTGATTAAGCAGGTCCTGACTTACACAGGGGTGTGATTATTTTCAGCCTATCTAATCCTAAAGCTGAGAATTGAGGACTTACGTAACTGGGATTTTCTCTCAATTGGTTTATTGGCGTTGAATATATTGGAATTAAATTTATGAACTTGTTATACGTCCAATAAAGCAAAATACAGATGCGGTATATTGGACTGACTAGGCTTTTCTTATCTCACCCTTCTACTCATGGGTTTACCTAGCTTCACTGGAAGTAGGAATCCCATCATGAAATTTACAGTTATACATTTTATGCAGCACAACATGTCCCTATATCTCAGCTTTGGGATGTGGTAGGGCAAAAATTACCGCACCACTCTCGTCGTCAGGACCTCCTTGACACACGGTGTGAGTTTGAAGAAGATCTGAGGAGGATACTTTTTTTCACCCAAAAAAACACTAAGGGGTACCCCTTTGTGTTTTTTTTTTTTGACTAAAATTTTGACCGTCTCAGATTTCTTCCAAACTCACGATGTTGATTAAGCAGGTCCTGACTTACACAGGGGTGTGATTATTTTCAGCCTATCTCATCCCAAAGCTGAGAATTGAGGACTTACGTAACTGGGATTTTCTCTCAATAGGTTTATTGGTGTTGAATATATTGGAATTAAATTTATGAACTTGTTATACATCCAATAAAGCAAAATACAGATGCGGTGTAGAGTATATTGGACTGACTAGGCTTTTCTTATCTCACCCTTCTACTCATGGGTTTACCTAGCTTCACTGGAAGTAGGAATCCTATCATGAAATTTACGGTTATACATTTTATGCAGCACAACATGTCCCTATATCTCAGCTTTGGGATGTGGTAGGGCAAAAATTACCACACCACTCTCGTCGTCAGGACCTCCCTGACACACGGTGTGAGTTTGAAGAAGATCTGAGGAGGTCACTTTTTTTCACCCAAAAAAACACTAAGGGGTACCTGTTTGTGTTTTTTTAGACTAAATTTTTGACCGTCTCAGATTTCTTCCAAACTCACGATGTTGATTAAGCAGGTCCTGACTTACACAGGGGTGTGATTATTTTCAGCCTATCTAATCCCAAAGCTGAGAATTGAGGACTTACGTAACTGGGATTTTCTCTCAATTGGTTTATTGTTGTTGAATATATTGGAATTAAATTTATGAACTTGTTATACGTCCAATAAAGCAAAATACAGATGCAGTATATTGGACTGACTAGGCTTTTCTTATCTCACCCTTCTACTCATGGGTTTACCTAGCTTCACTGGAAGTAGGAATCCCATCATGAAATTTACAGTTATACATTTTATACAGCACAACATGTCCCTATATCTCAGCTTTGGGATGTGGTAGGGCAAAAATTACCACACCACTCTCGTCGTCAGGACCTCCCTGACACACGGTGTGAGTTTGAAGAAGATCTGAGGAGGTCACTTTTTTTCACCCAAAAAAACACAAAGGGGTACCCCTTTGTGTTTTTTTAGACTAAATTTTTGACCGTCTCAGATTTCTTCCAAACTCACGATGTTGATTAAGCAGGTCCTGACTTACACAGGGGTGTGATTATTTTCAGCCTATCTAATCCCAAAGCTGAGAAATGAGGACTTACGTAACTGGGATTTTCTCTCAATTGGTTTATTGGTGTTGAATATATTGGAATTGAATTTATGAACTTGGGCAAAAATTACCACACCACTCTCGTCGTCAGGACCTCCCTGACACACGGTGTGAGTTTGAAGAAGATCTGAGGAGGATACTTTTCTTCACCCAAAAAAACACTAAGGGGTACCTGTTTGTGTTTTTTTAGACTAAATTTTTGACCGTCTCAGATTTCTTCCAAACTCACGATGTTGATTAAGCAGGTCCTGACTTACACAGGGGTGTGATTATTTTCAGCCTATGAAATCCTAAAGCTGAGAATTGAGGACTTACGTAACTGGGATTTTCTCTCAATTGGTTTATTGGTGTTGAATATATTGGAATTAAATTTATGAACTTGTTATACGTCCAATAAAGCAAAATACAGATGCGGTGTAGAGTATATTGGACTGACTAGGCTTTTCTTATCTCACCCTTCTACTCATGGGTTTACCTAGCTTCACTGGAAGTAGGAATCCCATCATGAAATTTACAGTTATACATTTTATGCAGCACAACATGTCCCTATATCTCAGCTTTGGGATGTGGTAGGGCAAAAATTACCGCACCACTCTCGTCGTCAGGACCTCCCTGACACACGGTGTGAGTTTGAAGAAGATCTGAGGAGGTCACTTTTTTTCACCCAAAAAACACAAAGGGGTACCCCTTTGTGTTTTTTTAGACTAAATTTTTGACCGTCTCAGATTTCTTCCAAACTCACGTTGTTGATTAAGCAGGTCCTGACTTACACAGGGGTGTGATTATTTTCAGCCTATCTAATCCCAAAGCTGAGAATTGAGGACTTACGTAACTGGGATTTTCTCTCAATTGGTTTATTGGTGTTGAATATATTGGAATTGAATTTATGAACTTGGGCAAAAATTACCACACCACTCTCGTCGTCAGGACCTCCCTGACACACGGTGTGAGTTTGAAGAAGATCTGAGGAGGATACTTTTTTCACCCAAAAAACACTAAGGGGTACCTGTTTGTGTTTTTTTAGACTAAATTTTTGACCGTCTCAGATTTCTTCCAAACTCACGATGTTGATTAAGCAGGTCCTGACTTACACAGGGGTGTGATTATTTTCAGCCTATCTAATCCTAAAGCTGAGAATTGAGGACTTACGTAACTGGGATTTTCTCTCAATTGGTTTATTGGCGTTGAATATATTGGAATTAAATTTATGAACTTGTTATACGTCCAATAAAGCAAAATACAGATGCGGTATATTGGACTGACTAGGCTTTTCTTATCTCACCCTTCTACTCATGGGTTTACCTAGCTTCACTGGAAGTAGGAATCCCATCATGAAATTTACAGTTATACATTTTATGCAGCACAACATGTCCCTATATCTCAGCTTTGGGATGTGGTAGGGCAAAAATTACCGCACCACTCTCGTCGTCAGGACCTCCTTGACACACGGTGTGAGTTTGAAGAAGATCTGAGGAGGATACTTTTTTTCACCCAAAAAAACACTAAGGGGTACCCCTTTGTGTTTTTTTTTTTTGACTAAAATTTTGACCGTCTCAGATTTCTTCCAAACTCACGATGTTGATTAAGCAGGTCCTGACTTACACAGGGGTGTGATTATTTTCAGCCTATCTCATCCCAAAGCTGAGAATTGAGGACTTACGTAACTGGGATTTTCTCTCAATAGGTTTATTGGTGTTGAATATATTGGAATTAAATTTATGAACTTGTTATACATCCAATAAAGCAAAATACAGATGCGGTGTAGAGTATATTGGACTGACTAGGCTTTTCTTATCTCACCCTTCTACTCATGGGTTTACCTAGCTTCACTGGAAGTAGGAATCCTATCATGAAATTTACGGTTATACATTTTATGCAGCACAACATGTCCCTATATCTCAGCTTTGGGATGTGGTAGGGCAAAAATTACCACACCACTCTCGTCGTCAGGACCTCCCTGACACACGGTGTGAGTTTGAAGAAGATCTGAGGAGGTCACTTTTTTTCACCCAAAAAAACACTAAGGGGTACCTGTTTGTGTTTTTTTAGACTAAATTTTTGACCGTCTCAGATTTCTTCCAAACTCACGATGTTGATTAAGCAGGTCCTGACTTACACAGGGGTGTGATTATTTTCAGCCTATCTAATCCCAAAGCTGAGAATTGAGGACTTACGTAACTGGGATTTTCTCTCAATTGGTTTATTGTTGTTGAATATATTGGAATTAAATTTATGAACTTGTTATACGTCCAATAAAGCAAAATACAGATGCAGTATATTGGACTGACTAGGCTTTTCTTATCTCACCCTTCTACTCATGGGTTTACCTAGCTTCACTGGAAGTAGGAATCCCATCATGAAATTTACAGTTATACATTTTATGCAGCACAACATGTCCCTATATCTCAGCTTTGGGATGTGGTAGGGCAAAATTTACCACACTACTCTCGTCGTCAGGACCTCCCTGACACACGGTGTGAGTTTGAAGAAGATCTGAGGAGATCACTTTTTTCACCCAAAAAAACACTAAGGGGTACCTGTTTGTGTTTTTTTAGACTAAGTTTTTGACCGTCTCAGATTTCTTCCAAACTCACGATGTTGATTAAGCAGGTCCTGACTTACACAGGGGTGTGATTATTTTCAGCCTATCTAATCCCAAAGCTGAGAAATGAGGACTTACGTAACTGGGATTTTCTCTCAATTGGTTTATTGGTGTTGAATATATTGGAATTGAATTTATGAACTTGGGCAAAAATTACCACACCACTCTCGTCGTCAGGACCTCCCTGACACACGGTGTGAGTTTGAAGAAGATCTGAGGAGGATACTTTTCTTCACCCAAAAAAACACTAAGGGGTACCTGTTTGTGTTTTTTTAGACTAAATTTTTGACCGTCTCAGATTTCTTCCAAACTCACGATGTTGATTAAGCAGGTCCTGACTTACACAGGGGTGTGATTATTTTCAGCCTATGAAATCCTAAAGCTGAGAATTGAGGACTTACGTAACTGGGATTTTCTCTCAATTGGTTTATTGGTGTTGAATATATTGGAATTAAATTTATGAACTTGTTATACGTCCAATAAAGCAAAATACAGATGCAGTGTAGAGTATATTGGACTGACTAGGCTTTTCTTATCTCACCCTTCTACTCATGGGTTTACCTAGCTTCACTGGAAGTAGGAATCCCATCATGAAATTTACAGTTATACATTTTATGCAGCACAACATGTCCCTATATCTCAGCTTTGGGATGTGGTAGGGCAAAAATTACCGCACCACTCTCGTCGTCAGGACCTCCTTGACACACGGTGTGAGTTTGAAGAAGATCTGAGGAGGATACTTTTTTTCACCCAAAAAAACACAAAGGGGTACCCCTTTGTGTTTTTTTAGACTAAATTTTTGACCGTCTCAGATTTCTTCCAAACTCACGATGTTGATTAAGCAGGTCCTGACTTACACAGGGGTGTGATTATTTTCAGCCTATCTAATCCTAAAGCTGAGAATTGAGGACTTACGTAACTGGGATTTTCTCTCAATTGGTTTATTGGTGTTGAATATATTGGAATTAAATTTATGAACTTGTTATACGTCCAATAAAGCAAAATACAGATGCGGTGTAGAGTATATTGGACTGACTAGGCTTTTCTTATCTCACCCTTCTACTCATGGGTTTACCTAGCTTCACTGGAAGTAGGAATCCCATCATGAAATTTACAGTTATACATTTTATGCAGCACAACATGTCCCTATATCTCAGCTTTGGGATGTGGTAGGGCAAAAATTACCGCACCACTCTCGTCGTCAGGACCTCCCTGACACACGGTGTGAGTTTGAAGAAGATCTGAGGAGGTCACTTTTTTTCACCCAAAAAACACAAAGGGGTACCCCTTTGTGTTTTTTTAGACTAAATTTTTGACCGTCTCAGATTTCTTCCAAACTCACGTTGTTGATTAAGCAGGTCCTGACTTACACAGGGGTGTGATTATTTTCAGCCTATCTAATCCCAAAGCTGAGAATTGAGGACTTACGTAACTGGGATTTTCTCTCAATTGGTTTATTGGTGTTGAATATATTGGAATTGAATTTATGAACTTGGGCAAAAATTACCACACCACTCTCGTCGTCAGGACCTCCCTGACACACGGTGTGAGTTTGAAGAAGATCTGAGGAGGATACTTTTTTCACCCAAAAAACACTAAGGGGTACCTGTTTGTGTTTTTTTAGACTAAATTTTTGACCGTCTCAGATTTCTTCCAAACTCACGATGTTGATTAAGCAGGTCCTGACTTACACAGGGGTGTGATTATTTTCAGCCTATCTAATCCTAAAGCTGAGAATTGAGGACTTACGTAACTGGGATTTTCTCTCAATTGGTTTATTGGTGTTGAATATATTGGAATTAAATTTATGAACTTGTTATACGTCCAATAAAGCAAAATACAGATGCGGTATATTGGACTGACTAGGCTTTTCTTATCTCACCCTTCTACTCATGGGTTTACCTAGCTTCACTGGAAGTAGGAATCCCATCATGAAATTTACAGTTATACATTTTATGCAGCACAACATGTCCCTATATCTCAGCTTTGGGATGTGGTAGGGCAAAAATTACCGCACCACTCTCGTCGTCAGGACCTCCCTGACACACGGTGTGAGTTTGAAGAAGATCTGAGGAGGATACTTTTTTTCACCCAAAAAAACACTAAGGGGTACCCCTTTGTGTTTTTTTTTTTTGACTAAAATTTTGACCGTCTCAGATTTCTTCCAAACTCACGATGTTGATTAAGCAGGTCCTGACTTACACAGGGGTGTGATTATTTTCAGCCTATCTCATCCCAAAGCTGAGAATTGAGGACTTACGTAACTGGGATTTTCTCTCAATAGGTTTATTGGTGTTGAATATATTGGAATTAAATTTATGAACTTGTTATACATCCAATAAAGCAAAATACAGATGCGGTGTAGAGTATATTGGACTGACTAGGCTTTTCTTATCTCACCCTTCTACTCATGGGTTTACCTAGCTTCACTGGAAGTAGGAATCCTATCATGAAATTTACGGTTATACATTTTATGCAGCACAACATGTCCCTATATCTCAGCTTTGGGATGTGGTAGGGCAAAAATTACCACACCACTCTCGTCGTCAGGACCTCCCTGACACACGGTGTGAGTTTGAAGAAGATCTGAGGAGGTCACTTTTTTTCACCCAAAAAAACACAAAGGGGTACCCCTTTGTGTTTTTTAGACTAAATTTTTGACCGTCTCAGATTTCTTCCAAACTCACGATGTTGATTAAGCAGGTCCTGACTTACACAGGGGTGTGATTATTTTCAGCCTATCTAATCCCAAAGCTGAGAATTGAGGACTTACGTAACTGGGATTTTCTCTCAATTGGTTTATTGTTGTTGAATATATTGGAATTAAATTTATGAACTTGTTATACGTCCAATAAAGCAAAATACAGATGCAGTATATTGGACTGACTAGGCTTTTCTTATCTCACCCTTCTACTCATGGGTTTACCTAGCTTCACTGGAAGTAGGAATCCCATCATGAAATTTACAGTTATACATTTTATGCAGCACAACATGTCCCTATATCTCAGCTTTGGGATGTGGTAGGGCAAAATTTACCACACTACTCTCGTCGTCAGGACCTCCCTGACACACGGTGTGAGTTTGAAGAAGATCTGAGGAGATCACTTTTTTCACCCAAAAAAACACTAAGGGGTACCTGTTTGTGTTTTTTTAGACTAAGTTTTTGACCGTCTCAGATTTCTTCCAAACTCACGATGTTGATTAAGCAGGTCCTGACTTACACAGGGGTGTGATTATTTTCAGCCTATCTAATCCCAAAGCTGAGAAATGAGGACTTACGTAACTGGGATTTTCTCTCAATTGGTTTATTGGTGTTGAATATATTGGAATTGAATTTATGAACTTGGGCAAAAATTACCACACCACTCTCGTCGTCAGGACCTCCCTGACACACGGTGTGAGTTTGAAGAAGATCTGAGGAGGATACTTTTCTTCACCCAAAAAAACACTAAGGGGTACCTGTTTGTGTTTTTTTAGACTAAATTTTTGACCGTCTCAGATTTCTTCCAAACTCACGATGTTGATTAAGCAGGTCCTGACTTACACAGGGGTGTGATTATTTTCAGCCTATGAAATCCTAAAGCTGAGAATTGAGGACTTACGTAACTGGGATTTTCTCTCAATTGGTTTATTGGTGTTGAATATATTGGAATTAAATTTATGAACTTGTTATACGTCCAATAAAGCAAAATACAGATGCAGTGTAGAGTATATTGGACTGACTAGGCTTTTCTTATCTCACCCTTCTACTCATGGGTTTACCTAGCTTCACTGGAAGTAGGAATCCCATCATGAAATTTACAGTTATACATTTTATGCAGCACAACATGTCCCTATATCTCAGCTTTGGGATGTGGTAGGGCAAAAATTACCGCACCACTCTCGTCGTCAGGACCTCCTTGACACACGGTGTGAGTTTGAAGAAGATCTGAGGAGGATACTTTTTTTCACCCAAAAAAACACAAAGGGGTACCCCTTTGTGTTTTTTTAGACTAAATTTTTGACCGTCTCAGATTTCTTCCAAACTCACGATGTTGATTAAGCAGGTCCTGACTTACACAGGGGTGTGATTATTTTCAGCCTATCTAATCCTAAAGCTGAGAATTGAGGACTTACGTAACTGGGATTTTCTCTCAATTGGTTTATTGGTGTTGAATATATTGGAATTAAATTTATGAACTTGTTATACGTCCAATAAAGCAAAATACAGATGCGGTGTAGAGTATATTGGACTGACTAGGCTTTTCTTATCTCACCCTTCTACTCATGGGTTTACCTAGCTTCACTGGAAGTAGGAATCCCATCATGAAATTTACAGTTATACATTTTATGCAGCACAACATGTCCCTATATCTCAGCTTTGGGATGTGGTAGGGCAAAATTTACCACACTACTCTCGTCGTCAGGACCTCCCTGACACACGGTGTGAGTTTGAAGAAGATCTGAGGAGATCACTTTTTTCACCCAAAAAAACACTAAGGGGTACCTGTTTGTGTTTTTTTAGACTAAGTTTTTGACCGTCTCAGATTTCTTCCAAACTCACGATGTTGATTAAGCAGGTCCTGACTTACACAGGGGTGTGATTATTTTCAGCCTATCTCATCCCAAAGCTGAGATATGAGGACTTACGTAACTGGGATTTTCTCTCAATAGGTTTATTGGTGTTGAATATATTGGAATTAAATTTATGAACTTGTTATACGTCCAATAAAGCAAAATACAGATGCAGTGTAGAGTATATTGGACTGACTAGGCTTTTCTTATCTCACCCTTCTACTCATGGGTTTACCTAGCTTCACTGGAAGTAGGAATCCCATCATGAAATTTACAGTTATACATTTTATGCAGCACAACATGTCCCTATATCTCAGCTTTGGGACGTGGTAGGGCAAGAATTACCGCACCACTCTCGTCGTCAGGACCTCCTTGACACACGGTGTGAGTTTGAAGAAGATCTGAGGAGGATACTTTTTTTCACCCAAAAAAACACTAAGGGGTACCCCTTTGTGTTTTTTTTTTTTAGACTAAATTTTTGACCGTCTCAGATTTCTTCCAAACTCACGATGTTGATTAAGCAGGTCCTGACTTACACAGGGGTGTGATTATTTTCAGCCTATCTAATCCCAAAGCTGAGAATTGAGGACTTACGTAACTGGGATTTTCTCTCAATTGGTTTATTGGTGTTGAATATATTGGAATTGAATTTATGAACTTGGGCAAAAATTACCACACCACTCTCGTCGTCAGGACCTCCCTGACACACGGTGTGAGTTTGAAGAAGATCTGAGGAGATCACTTTTTTCACCCAAAAAAACACTAAGGGGTACCTGTTTGTGTTTTTTTAGACTAAATTTTTGACCATCTCAGATTTCTTCCAAACTCACGATGTTGATTAAGCAGGTCCTGACTTACACAGGGGTGTGATTATTTTCAGCCTATCTCATCCCAAAGCTGAGATATGAGGACTTACGTAACTGGGATTTTCTCTCAATAGGTTTTTTGGTGTTGAATATATTGGAATTAAATTTATGAACTTGTTATACGTCCAATAAAGCAAAATACAGATGCGGTATATTGGACTGACTAGGCTTTTCTTATCTCACCCTTCTACTCATGGGTTTACCTAGCTTCACTGGAAGTAGGAATCCCATCATGAAATTTACAGTTATACATTTTATGCAGCACAACATGTCCCTATATCTCAGCTTTGGGACGTGGTAGGGCAAGAATTACCGCACCACTCTCGTCGTCAGGACCTCCTTGACACACGGTGTGAGTTTGAAGAAGATCTGAGGAGGATACTTTTTTTCACCCAAAAAAACACTAAGGGGTACCCCTTTGTGTTTTTTTTTTTTAGACTAAATTTTTGACCGTCTCAGATTTCTTCCAAACTCACGATGTTGATTAAGCAGGTCCTGACTTACACAGGGGTGTGATTATTTTCAGCCTATCTAATCCCAAAGCTGAGAATTGAGGACTTACGTAACTGGGATTTTCTCTCAATTGGTTTATTGGTGTTGAATATATTGGAATTGAATTTATGAACTTGGGCAAAAATTACCACACCACTCTCGTCGTCAGGACCTCCCTGACACACGGTGTGAGTTTGAAGAAGATCTGAGGAGATCACTTTTTTCACCCAAAAAAACACTAAGGGGTACCTGTTTGTGTTTTTTTAGACTAAATTTTTGACCATCTCAGATTTCTTCCAAACTCACGATGTTGATTAAGCAGGTCCTGACTTACACAGGGGTGTGATTATTTTCAGCCTATCTCATCCCAAAGCTGAGATATGAGGACTTACGTAACTGGGATTTTCTCTCAATAGGTTTTTTGGTGTTGAATATATTGGAATTAAATTTATGAACTTGTTATACGTCCAATAAAGCAAAATACAGATGCGGTATATTGGACTGACTAGGCTTTTCTTATCTCACCCTTCTACTCATGGGTTTACCTAGCTTCACTGGAAGTAGGAATCCCATCATGAAATTTACAGTTATACATTTTATGCAGCACAACATGTCCCTATATCTCAGCTTTGGGATGTGGTAGGGCAAAAATTACCGCACCACTCTCGTCGTCAGGACCTCCTTGACACACGGTGTGAGTTTGAAGAAGATCTGAGGAGGATACTTTTTTTCACCCAAAAAAACACTAAGGGGTACCCCTTTGTGTTTTTTTTTTTTTGACTAAAATTTTGACCGTCTCAGATTTCTTCCAAACTCACGATGTTGATTAAGCAGGTCCTGACTTACACAGGGGTGTGATTATTTTCAGCCTATCTCATCCCAAAGCTGAGAATTGAGGACTTACGTAACTGGGATTTTCTCTCAATAGGTTTATTGGTGTTGAATATATTGGAATTAAATTTATGAACTTGTTATACATCCAATAAAGCAAAATACAGATGCGGTGTAGAGTATATTGGACTGACTAGGCTTTTCTTATCTCACCCTTCTACTCATGGGTTTACCTAGCTTCACTGGAAGTAGGAATCCCATCATGAAATTTACAGTTATACATTTTATGCAGCACAACATGTCCCTATATCTCAGCTTTGGGATGTGGTAGGGCAAAAATTACCGCACTACTCTCGTCGTCAGGACCTCCCTGACACACGGTGTGAGTTTGAAGAAGATCTGAGGAGATCACTTTTTTCACCCAAAAAAACACTAAGGGGTACCTGTTTGTGTTTTTTTAGACTAAATTTTTGACCGTCTCAGATGTCTTCCAAACTCACGATGTTGATTAAGCAGGTCCTGACTTACACAGGGGTGTGATTATTTTCAGCCTATCTAATCCTAAAGCTGAGAATTGAGGACTTACGTAACTGGGATTTTCTCTCAATTGGTTTATTGGTGTTGAATATATTGGAATTAAATTTATGAACTTGTTATACGTCCAATAAAGCAAAATACAGATGCGGTGTAGAGTATATTGGACTGACTAGGCTTTTCTTATCTCACCCTTCTACTCATGGGTTTACCTAGCTTCACTGGAAGTAGGAATCCCATCATGAAATTTACAGTTATACATTTTATGCAGCACAACATGTCCCTATATCTCAGCTTTGGGATGTGGTAGGGCAAAAATTACCGCACCACTCTCGTCGTCAGGACCTCCCTGACACACGGTGTGAGTTTGAAGAAGATCTGAGGAGGTCACTTTTTTTCACCCAAAAAACACAAAGGGGTACCCCTTTGTGTTTTTTAGACTAAATTTTTGACCGTCTCAGATTTCTTCCAAACTCACGTTGTTGATTAAGCAGGTCCTGACTTACACAGGGGTGTGATTATTTTCAGCCTATCTAATCCCAAAGCTGAGAATTGAGGACTTACGTAACTGGGATTTTCTCTCAATTGGTTTATTGGTGTTGAATATATTGGAATTGAATTTATGAACTTGGGCAAAAATTACCACACCACTCTCGTCGTCAGGACCTCCCTGACACACGGTGTGAGTTTGAAGAAGATCTGAGGAGGATACTTTTTTCACCCAAAAAACACTAAGGGGTACCTGTTTGTGTTTTTTTAGACTAAATTTTTGACCGTCTCAGATTTCTTCCAAACTCACGATGTTGATTAAGCAGGTCCTGACTTACACAGGGGTGTGATTATTTTCAGCCTATCTAATCCTAAAGCTGAGAATTGAGGACTTACGTAACTGGGATTTTCTCTCAATTGGTTTATTGGTGTTGAATATATTGGAATTAAATTTATGAACTTGTTATACGTCCAATAAAGCAAAATACAGATGCGGTATATTGGACTGACTAGGCTTTTCTTATCTCACCCTTCTACTCATGGGTTTACCTAGCTTCACTGGAAGTAGGAATCCCATCATGAAATTTACAGTTATACATTTTATGCAGCACAACATGTCCCTATATCTCAGCTTTGGGATGTGGTAGGGCAAAAATTACCGCACCACTCTCGTCGTCAGGACCTCCTTGACACACGGTGTGAGTTTGAAGAAGATCTGAGGAGGATACTTTTTTTCACCCAAAAAAACACTAAGGGGTACCCCTTTGTGTTTTTTTTTTTTGACTAAAATTTTGACCGTCTCAGATTTCTTCCAAACTCACGATGTTGATTAAGCAGGTCCTGACTTACACAGGGGTGTGATTATTTTCAGCCTATCTCATCCCAAAGCTGAGAATTGAGGACTTACGTAACTGGGATTTTCTCTCAATAGGTTTATTGGTGTTGAATATATTGGAATTAAATTTATGAACTTGTTATACATCCAATAAAGCAAAATACAGATGCGGTGTAGAGTATATTGGACTGACTAGGCTTTTCTTATCTCACCCTTCTACTCATGGGTTTACCTAGCTTCACTGGAAGTAGGAATCCTATCATGAAATTTACGGTTATACATTTTATGCAGCACAACATGTCCCTATATCTCAGCTTTGGGATGTGGTAGGGCAAAAATTACCACACCACTCTCGTCGTCAGGACCTCCCTGACACACGGTGTGAGTTTGAAGAAGATCTGAGGAGGTCACTTTTTTTCACCCAAAAAAACACAAAGGGGTACCCCTTTGTGTTTTTTAGACTAAATTTTTGACCGTCTCAGATTTCTTCCAAACTCACGATGTTGATTAAGCAGGTCCTGACTTACACAGGGGTGTGATTATTTTCAGCCTATCTAATCCCAAAGCTGAGAATTGAGGACTTACGTAACTGGGATTTTCTCTCAATTGGTTTATTGTTGTTGAATATATTGGAATTAAATTTATGAACTTGTTATACGTCCAATAAAGCAAAATACAGATGCAGTATATTGGACTGACTAGGCTTTTCTTATCTCACCCTTCTACTCATGGGTTTACCTAGCTTCACTGGAAGTAGGAATCCCATCATGAAATTTACAGTTATACATTTTATGCAGCACAACATGTCCCTATATCTCAGCTTTGGGATGTGGTAGGGCAAAATTTACCACACTACTCTCGTCGTCAGGACCTCCCTGACACACGGTGTGAGTTTGAAGAAGATCTGAGGAGATCACTTTTTTCACCCAAAAAAACACTAAGGGGTACCTGTTTGTGTTTTTTTAGACTAAGTTTTTGACCGTCTCAGATTTCTTCCAAACTCACGATGTTGATTAAGCAGGTCCTGACTTACACAGGGGTGTGATTATTTTCAGCCTATCTCATCCCAAAGCTGAGATATGAGGACTTACGTAACTGGGATTTTCTCTCAATAGGTTTATTGGTGTTGAATATATTGGAATTAAATTTATGAACTTGTTATACGTCCAATAAAGCAAAATACAGATGCAGTGTAGAGTATATTGGACTGACTAGGCTTTTCTTATCTCACCCTTCTACTCATGGGTTTACCTAGCTTCACTGGAAGTAGGAATCCCATCATGAAATTTACAGTTATACATTTTATGCAGCACAACATGTCCCTATATCTCAGCTTTGGGACGTGGTAGGGCAAGAATTACCGCACCACTCTCGTCGTCAGGACCTCCTTGACACACGGTGTGAGTTTGAAGAAGATCTGAGGAGGATACTTTTTTTCACCCAAAAAAACACTAAGGGGTACCCCTTTGTGTTTTTTTTTTTTAGACTAAATTTTTGACCGTCTCAGATTTCTTCCAAACTCACGATGTTGATTAAGCAGGTCCTGACTTACACAGGGGTGTGATTATTTTCAGCCTATCTAATCCCAAAGCTGAGAATTGAGGACTTACGTAACTGGGATTTTCTCTCAATTGGTTTATTGGTGTTGAATATATTGGAATTGAATTTATGAACTTGGGCAAAAATTACCACACCACTCTCGTCGTCAGGACCTCCCTGACACACGGTGTGAGTTTGAAGAAGATCTGAGGAGGATACTTTTCTTCACCCAAAAAAACACTAAGGGGTACCTGTTTGTGTTTTTTTAGACTAAATTTTTGACCGTCTCAGATTTCTTCCAAACTCACGATGTTGATTAAGCAGGTCCTGACTTACACAGGGGTGTGATTATTTTCAGCCTATCTAATCCTAAAGCTGAGAATTGAGGACTTACGTAACTGGGATTTTCTCTCAATTGGTTTATTGGTGTTGAATATATTGGAATTAAATTTATGAACTTGTTATACGTCCAATAAAGCAAAATACAGATGCGGTATATTGGACTGACTAGGCTTTTCTTATCTCACCCTTCTACTCATGGGTTTACCTAGCTTCACTGGAAGTAGGAATCCCATCATGAAATTTACAGTTATACATTTTATGCAGCACAACATGTCCCTATATTTCAGCTTTGGGATGTGGTAGGGCAAAAATTACCGCACCACTCTCGTCGTCAGGACCTCCTTGACACACGGTGTGAGTTTGAAGAAGATCTGAGGAGGATACTTTTTTTCACCCAAAAAAACACTAAGGGGTACCCCTTTGTGTTTTTTTAGACTAAATTTTTGACCGTCTCAGATTTCTTCCAAACTCACGATGTTGATTAAGCAGGTCCTGACTTACACAGGGGTGTGATTATTTTCAGCCTATCTAATCCCAAAGCTGAGAATTGAGGACTTACGTAACTGGGATTTTCTCTCAATTGGTTTATTGTTGTTGAATATATTGGAATTAAATTTATGAACTTGTTATACGTCCAATAAAGCAAAATACAGATGCAGTATATTGGACTGACTAGGCTTTTCTTATCTCACCCTTCTACTCATGGGTTTACCTAGCTTCACTGGAAGTAGGAATCCCATCATGAAATTTACAGTTATACATTTTATGCAGCACAACATGTCCCTATATCTCAGCTTTGGGATGTGGTAGGGCAAAATTTACCACACTACTCTCGTCGTCAGGACCTCCCTGACACACGGTGTGAGTTTGAAGAAGATCTGAGGAGATCACTTTTTTCACCCAAAAAAACACTAAGGGGTACCTGTTTGTGTTTTTTTAGACTAAGTTTTTGACCGTCTCAGATTTCTTCCAAACTCACGATGTTGATTAAGCAGGTCCTGACTTACACAGGGGTGTGATTATTTTCAGCCTATCTCATCCCAAAGCTGAGATATGAGGACTTACGTAACTGGGATTTTCTCTCAATAGGTTTATTGGTGTTGAATATATTGGAATTAAATTTATGAACTTGTTATACGTCCAATAAAGCAAAATACAGATGCAGTGTAGAGTATATTGGACTGACTAGGCTTTTCTTATCTCACCCTTCTACTCATGGGTTTACCTAGCTTCACTGGAAGTAGGAATCCCATCATGAAATTTACAGTTATACATTTTATGCAGCACAACATGTCCCTATATCTCAGCTTTGGGACGTGGTAGGGCAAGAATTACCGCACCACTCTCGTCGTCAGGACCTCCTTGACACACGGTGTGAGTTTGAAGAAGATCTGAGGAGGATACTTTTTTTCACCCAAAAAAACACTAAGGGGTACCCCTTTGTGTTTTTTTTTTTTAGACTAAATTTTTGACCGTCTCAGATTTCTTCCAAACTCACGATGTTGATTAAGCAGGTCCTGACTTACACAGGGGTGTGATTATTTTCAGCCTATCTAATCCCAAAGCTGAGAATTGAGGACTTACGTAACTGGGATTTTCTCTCAATTGGTTTATTGGTGTTGAATATATTGGAATTGAATTTATGAACTTGGGCAAAAATTACCACACCACTCTCGTCGTCAGGACCTCCCTGACACACGGTGTGAGTTTGAAGAAGATCTGAGGAGATCACTTTTTTCACCCAAAAAAACACTAAGGGGTACCTGTTTGTGTTTTTTTAGACTAAATTTTTGACCATCTCAGATTTCTTCCAAACTCACGATGTTGATTAAGCAGGTCCTGACTTACACAGGGGTGTGATTATTTTCAGCCTATCTCATCCCAAAGCTGAGATATGAGGACTTACGTAACTGGGATTTTCTCTCAATTGGTTTATTGGTGTTGAATATATTGGAATTGAATTTATGAACTTTGGCAAAAATTACCACACCACTCTCTTCGTCAGGATCTCCCAGACACATGGTTTGAGTTTGAAGAAGATCTGAGGAGGATACTTTTTTTCACCCAAAAAAACACTAAGGGCTACCCTTTTGTGTTTTTTTTTTTGACTAAAATTATGACCGTCTCAGATTTCTTCCAAACTCACGATGTGGATTAAGCAGGTCCTGACTTACACAGGGGTGTGATTATTTTCAGCCTATCTCATCCCAAAGCTGAGAATTGAGGACTTACGTAACTGGGATTTTCTCTCAATAGGTTTATTGGTGTTGAATATATTGGAATTAAATTTATGAACTTGTTATACATCCAATAAAGCAAAATACAGATGCGGTGTAGAGTATATTGGACTGACTAGGCTTTTCTTATCTCACCCTTCTACTCATGGGTTTACCTAGCTTCACTGGAAGTAGGAATCCTATCATGAAATTTACGGTTATACATTTTATGCAGCACAACATGTCCCTATATCTCAGCTTTGGGATGTGGTAGGGCAAAAATTACCACACCACTCTCGTCGTCAGGACCTCCCTGACACACGGTGTGAGTTTGAAGAAGATCTGAGGAGGTCACTTTTTTTCACCCAAAAAAACACAAAGGGGTACCCCTTTGTGTTTTTTTAGACTAAATTTTTGACCATCTCAGATTTCTTCCAAACTCACGATGTTGATTAAGCAGGTCCTGACTTACACAGGGGTGTGATTATTTTCAGCCTATCTAATCCCAAAGCTGAGAATTGAGGACTTACGTAACTGGGATTTTCTCTCAATTGGTTTATTGGTGTTGAATATATTGGAATTGAATTTATGAACTTGGGCAAAAATTACCGCACTACTCTCGTCGTAAGGACCTCCCTGACACACGGTGTGAGTTTGAAGAAGAGCTGAGGAGGATACTTTTTTTCACCCAAAAAAACACTAAGGGGTACCCCTTTGTGTTTTTTTTTTTTTGACTAAAATTTTGACCATCTCAGATTTCTTCCAAACTCACGATGTTGATTAAGCAGGTCCTGACTTACACAGGGGTGTGATTATTTTCAGCCTATCTAATCCCAAAGCTGAGAATTGAGGACTTACGTAACTGGGATTTTCTCTCAATTGGTTTATTGGTGTTGAATATATTGGAATTGAATTTATGAACTTGGGCAAAAATTACCGCACTACTCTCGTCGTAAGGACCTCCCTGACACACGGTGTGAGTTTGAAGAAGAGCTGAGGAGGATAGTTTTTTTCACCCAAAAAAACACTAATGGTTACCCCTTTGTGTTTTTTTTTTTTTGACTAAAATTTTGACCGTCTCAGATTTCTTCCAAACTCACGATGTTGATTAAGCAGGTCCTGACTTACACAGGGGTGTGATTATTTTCAGCCTATCTAATCCCAAAGCTGAGAATTGAGGACTTACGTAACTGGGATTTTCTCTCAATTGGTTTATTGGTGTTGAATATATTGGAATTGAATTTATGAACTTGGGCAAAAATTACCGCACTACTCTCGTCGTAAGGACCTCCCTGACACACGGTGTGAGTTTGAAGAAGAGCTGAGGAGGATACTTTTTTTCACCTAAAAAAACACTAAGGGGTACCCCTTTGTGTTTTTTTTTTTTGACTAAAATTTTGACCGTCTCAGATTTCTTCCAAACTCACGATGTTGATTAAGCAGGTCCTGACTTACACAGGGGTGTGATTATTTTCAGCCTATCTAATCCCAAAGCTGAGAATTGAGGACTTACGTAACTGGGATTTTCTCTCAATTGGTTTATTGGTGTTGAATATATTGGAATTGAATTTATGAACTTGGGCAAAAATTACCGCACTACTCTCGTCGTAAGGACCTCCCTGACACACGGTGTGAGTTTGAAGAAGAGCTGAGGAGGATACTTTTTTTCACCCAAAAAAACACTAAGGGGTACCCTTTTGTGTTTTTTTTTTGACTAAAATTATGACCGTCTCAGATTTCTTCCAAACTCACGATGTGGATTAAGCAGGTCCTGACTTACACAGGGGTGTGATTATTTTCAGCCTATCTCATCCCAAAGCTGAGAATTGAGGACTTACGTAACTGGGATTTTCTCTCAATTGGTTTATTGGTGTTGAATATATTGGAATTGAATTTATGAACTTGGGCAAAAATTACCGCACTACTCTCGTCGTAAGGACCTCCCTGACACACGGTGTGAGTTTGAAGAAGAGCTGAGGAGGATACTTTTTTTCACCCAAAAAAACACTAAGGGGTACCCCTTTGTGTTTTTTTTTTTTTGACTAAAATTTTGACCGTCTCAGATTTCTTCCAAACTCACGATGTTGATTAAGCAGGTCCTGACTTACACAGGGGTGTGATTATTTTCAGCCTATCACATCCCAAAGCTGAGATATGAGGACTTACGTCACTGGGATTTTCTCTCAATAGGTTTATTGGTGTTGAATATATTGGAAATAAATTTATGAACTTGTTATACATCCAATAAAGCAAAATACAGATGCAGTGTAGAGTATATTGGACTGACTAGGCTTTTCTTATCTCACCCTTCTACTCATGGGTTTACCTAGCTTCACTGGAAGTAGGAATCCCATCATGAAATTTACAGTTATACATTTTATGCAGCACAACATGTCCCTATATCTCAGCTTTGGGATGTGGTAGGGCAAAAATTACCACACTACTCTCGTCGTCAGGACCTCCCTGACACACGGTGTGAGTTTGAAGAAGATCTGAGGAGATCACTTTTTTCACCCAAAAAAACACTAAGGGGTACCTGTTTGTGTTTTTTTAGACTAAATTTTTGACCGTCTCAGATTTCTTCCAAACTCACGATGTTGATTAAGCAGGTCCTGACTTACACAGGGGTGTGATTATTTTCAGCCTATCTCATCCCAAAGCTGAGATATGAGGACTTACGTAACTGGGATTTTCTCTCAATGGGTTTATTGGTGTTGAATATATTGGAATTAAATTTATGAACTTGTTATACGTCCAATAAAGCAAAATACAGATGCAGTGTAGAGTATATTGGACTGACTAGGCTTTTCTTATCTCACCCTTCTACTCATGTGTTTACCTAGCTTCACTGGAAGTAGGAATCCCATCATGAAATTTACAGTTATACATTTTATGCAGCACAACATGTCCCTATATCTCAGCTTTGGGATGTGGTAGGGTAAAAATTACCACACTACTCTCGTCATCAGGACCTCCCTGACACACGGTGTGAGTTTGAAGAAGATCTGAGGAGGATACTTTTTTTCACCCAAAAAAACACTAAGGGGTACCTGTTTGTGTTTTTTTAGACTAAATTTTGACCGTCTCAGATTTCTTCCAAACTCACGATGTTGATTAAGCAGGTCCTGACTTACACAGGAGTGTGATTATTTTCAGCCTATCTAATCCCAAAGCTGAGAATTGAGGACTTACGTAACTGGGAGTTTCTCTCAATTGGTTTATTGGTGTTGAATATATTGGAATTGAATTTATGAACTTGGGCAAAAATTACCACACCACTCTCGTCGTCAGGACCTCCCTGACACACGGTGTGAGTTTGAAGAAGATCTGAGGAGGATACTTTTTTTCACCCAAAAAAACACTAAGGGGTACCTGTTTGTGTTTTTTTAGACTAAATTTTTGACCGTCTCAGATTTCTTCCAAACTCACGATGTTGATTAAGCAGGTCCTGACTTACACAGGGGTGTGATTATTTTCAGCCTATCTAATCCCAAAGCTGAGAATTGAGGACTTACGTAACTGGGATTTTCTCTCAATTGGTTTATTGGTGTTGAATATATTGGAATTGAATTTATGAACTTGGGCAAAAATTACCGCACTACTCTCGTCGTAAGGACCTCCCTGACACACGGTGTGAGTTTGAAGAAGAGCTGAGGAGGATACTTTTTTTCACCCAAAAAAACACTAAGGGGTACCCCTTTGTGTTTTTTTTTTTTGACTAAAATTTTGACCGTCTCAGATTTCTTCCAAACTCACGATGTTGATTAAGCAGGTCCTGACTTACACAGGGGTGTGATTATTTTCAGCCTATCTAATCCTAAAGCTGAGAATTGAGGACTTACGTAACTGGGATTTTCTCTCAATTGGTTTATTGGTGTTGAATATATTGGAATTAAATTTATGAACTTGTTATACGTCCAATAAAGCAAAATACAGATGCAGTGTAGAGTATATTGGACTGATTAGGCTTTTCTTATCTCACCCTTCTACTCATGGGTTTACCTAGCTTCACTGGAAGTAGGAATCCCATCATGAAATTTACAGTTATACATTTTATGCAGCACAACATGTCCCTATATCTCAGCTTTGGGATGTGGTAGGGCAAAAATTACCACACTACTCTCGTCGTCAGGACCTCCCTGACACACGGTGTGAGTTTGAAGAAGATCTGAGGAGGTCACTTTTTTTCACCCAAAAAAACACTAAGGGGTACCCCTTTGTGTTTTTTTAGACTAAATTTTTGACCGTCTCAGATTTCTTCCAAACTCACGATGTTGATTAAGCAGGTCCTGACTTACACAGGGGTGTGATTATTTTCAGCCTATCTCATCCCAAAGCTGAGATATGAGGACTTACGTAACTGGGATTTTCTCTCAATTGGTTTATTGGTGTTGAATATATTGGAATTGAATTTATGAACTTGGGCAAAAATTACCACACCACTCTCGTCGTCAGGACCTCCCTGACACACGGTGTGAGTTTGAAGAAGATCTGAGGAGGATACTTTTTTTCACCCAAAAAAACACTAAGGGGTACCTGTTTGTGTTTTTTTAGACTAAATTTTTGACCGTCTCACATTTCTTCCAAACTCACGATGTTGATTAAGCAGGTCCTGACTTACACAGGGGTGTGATTATTTTCAGCCTATCTCATCCCAAAGCTGAGAATTGAGGACTTACGTAACTGGGATTTTCTCTCAATAGGTTTATTGGTGTTGAATATATTGGAATTAAATTTATGAACTTGTTATACGTCCAATAAAGCAAAATACAGATGCAGTGTAGAGTATATTGGACTGACTAGGCTTTTCTTATCTCACCCTTCTACTCATGGGTTTACCTAGCTTCACTGGAAGTAGGAATCCCATCATGAAATTTACAGTTATACATTTTATGCAGCACAACATGTCCCTATATCTCAGCTTTGGGACGTGGTAGGGCAAGAATTACCGCACCACTCTCGTCGTCAGGACCTCCTTGACACACGGTGTGAGTTTGAAGAAGATCTGAGGAGGATACTTTTTTTCACCCAAAAAAACACTAAGGGGTACCCCTTTGTGTTTTTTTTTTTTAGACTAAATTTTTGACCGTCTCAGATTTCTTCCAAACTCACGATGTTGATTAAGCAGGTCCTGACTTACACAGGGGTGTGATTATTTTCAGCCTATCTCATCCCAAAGCTGAGATATGAGGACTTACGTAACTGGGATTTTCTCTCAATTGGTTTATTGGTGTTGAATATATTGGAATTGAATTTATGAACTTGGGCAAAAATTACCATACCACTCTCTTCGTCAGGATCTCCCAGACACATGGTTTGAGTTTGAAGAAGATCTGAGGAGGATACTTTTTTTCACCCAAAAAAACACTAAGGGCTACCCTTTTGTGTTTTTTTTTTTGACTAAAATTATGACCGTCTCAGATTTCTTCCAAACTCACGATGTGGATTAAGCAGGTCCTGACTTACACAGGGGTGTGATTATTTTCAGCCTATCTCATCCCAAAGCTGAGAATTGAGGACTTACGTAACTGGGATTTTCTCTCAATAGGTTTATTGGTGTTGAATATATTGGAATTAAATTTATGAACTTGTTATACATCCAATAAAGCAAAATACAGATGCGGTGTAGAGTATATTGGACTGACTAGGCTTTTCTTATCTCACCCTTCTACTCATGGGTTTACCTAGCTTCACTGGAAGTAGGAATCCTATCATGAAATTTACGGTTATACATTTTATGCAGCACAACATGTCCCTATATCTCAGCTTTGGGATGTGGTAGGGCAAAAATTACCACACCACTCTCGTCGTCAGGACCTCCCTGACACACGGTGTGAGTTTGAAGAAGATCTGAGGAGGTCACTTTTTTTCACCCAAAAAAACACAAAGGGGTACCCCTTTGTGTTTTTTTAGACTAAATTTTTGACCATCTCAGATTTCTTCCAAACTCACGATGTTGATTAAGCAGGTCCTGACTTACACAGGGGTGTGATTATTTTCAGCCTATCTAATCCCAAAGCTGAGAATTGAGGACTTACGTAACTGGGATTTTCTCTCAATTGGTTTATTGGTGTTGAATATATTGGAATTGAATTTATGAACTTGGGCAAAAATTACCGCACTACTCTCGTCGTAAGGACCTCCCTGACACACGGTGTGAGTTTGAAGAAGAGCTGAGGAGGATACTTTTTTTCACCCAAAAAAACACTAAGGGGTACCCCTTTGTGTTTTTTTTTTTTTGACTAAAATTTTGACCATCTCAGATTTCTTCCAAACTCACGATGTTGATTAAGCAGGTCCTGACTTACACAGGGGTGTGATTATTTTCAGCCTATCTAATCCCAAAGCTGAGAATTGAGGACTTACGTAACTGGGATTTTCTCTCAATTGGTTTATTGGTGTTGAATATATTGGAATTGAATTTATGAACTTGGGCAAAAATTACCGCACTACTCTCGTCGTAAGGACCTCCCTGACACACGGTGTGAGTTTGAAGAAGAGCTGAGGAGGATAGTTTTTTTCACCCAAAAAAACACTAAGGGGTACCCCTTTGTGTTTTTTTTTTTTTGACTAAAATTTTGACCGTCTCAGATTTCTTCCAAACTCACGATGTTGATTAAGCAGGTCCTGACTTACACAGGGGTGTGATTATTTTCAGCCTATCTAATCCCAAAGCTGAGAATTGAGGACTTACGTAACTGGGATTTTCTCTCAATTGGTTTATTGGTGTTGAATATATTGGAATTGAATTTATGAACTTGGGCAAAAATTACCGCACTACTCTCGTCGTAAGGACCTCCCTGACACACGGTGTGAGTTTGAAGAAGAGCTGAGGAGGATACTTTTTTTCACCTAAAAAAACACTAAGGGGTACCCCTTTGTGTTTTTTTTTTTTTGACTAAAATTTTGACCGTCTCAGATTTCTTCCAAACTCACGATGTTGATTAAGCAGGTCCTGACTTACACAGGGGTGTGATTATTTTCAGCCTATCTCATCCCAAAGCTGAGAATTGAGGACTTACGTAACTGGGATTTTCTCTCAATTGGTTTATTGGTGTTGAATATATTGGAATTGAATTTATGAACTTGGGCAAAAATTACCGCACTACTCTCGTCGTAAGGACCTCCCTGACACACGGTGTGAGTTTGAAGAAGAGCTGAGGAGGATACTTTTTTTCACCCAAAAAAACACTAAGGGGTACCCTTTTGTGTTTTTTTTTTGACTAAAATTATGACCGTCTCAGATTTCTTCCAAACTCACGATGTGGATTAAGCAGGTCCTGACTTACACAGGGGTGTGATTATTTTCAGCCTATCTCATCCCAAAGCTGAGAATTGAGGACTTACGTCACTGGGATTTTCTCTCAATTGGTTTATTGGTGTTGAATATATTGGAATTGAATTTATGAACTTGGGCAAAAATTACCGCACTACTCTCGTCGTAAGGACCTCCCTGACACACGGTGTGAGTTTGAAGAAGAGCTGAGGAGGATACTTTTTTTCACCCAAAAAAACACTAAGGGGTACCCCTTTGTGTTTTTTTTTTTTTGACTAAAATTTTGACCGTCTCAGATTTCTTCCAAACTCACGATGTTGATTAAGCAGGTCCTGACTTACACAGGGGTGTGATTATTTTCAGCCTATCTAATCCCAAAGCTGAGAATTGAGGACTTACGTAACTGGGATTTTCTCTCGATTGGTTTATTGGTGTTGAATATATTGGAATTGAATTTATGAACTTGGGCAAAAATTACCGCACTACTCTCGTCGTAAGGACCTCCCTGACACACGGTGTGAGTTTGAAGAAGAGCTGAGGAGGATACTTTTTTTCACCCAAAAAAACACTAAGGGGTACCCCTTTGTGTTTTTTTTTTTTTGACTAAAATTTTGACCGTCTCAGATTTCTTCCAAACTCACGATGTTGATTAAGCAGGTCCTGACTTACACAGGGGTGTGATTATTTTCAGCCTATCACATCCCAAAGCTGAGATATGAGGACTTACGTCACTGGGATTTTCTCTCAATAGGTTTATTGGTGTTGAATATATTGGAAATAAATTTATGAACTTGTTATACATCCAATAAAGCAAAATACAGATGCAGTGTAGAGTATATTGGACTGACTAGGCTTTTCTTATCTCACCCTTCTACTCATGGGTTTACCTAGCTTCACTGGAAGTAGGAATCCCATCATGAAATTTACAGTTATACATTTTATGCAGCACAACATGTCCCTATATCTCAGCTTTGGGATGTGGTAGGGCAAAAATTACCACACTACTCTCGTCGTCAGGACCTCCCTGACACACGGTGTGAGTTTGAAGAAGATCTGAGGAGATCACTTTTTTCACCCAAAAAAACACTAAGGGGTACCTGTTTGTGTTTTTTTAGACTAAATTTTTGACCGTCTCAGATTTCTTCCAAACTCACGATGTTGATTAAGCAGGTCCTGACTTACACAGGGGTGTGATTATTTTCAGCCTATCTCATCCCAAAGCTGAGATATGAGGACTTACGTAACTGGGATTTTCTCTCAATAGGTTTATTGGTGTTGAATATATTGGAATTAAATTTATGAACTTGTTATACGTCCAATAAAGCAAAATACAGATGCAGTGTAGAGTATATTGGACTGACTAGGCTTTTCTTATCTCACCCTTCTACTCATGGGTTTACCTAGCTTCACTGGAAGTAGGAATCCCATCATGAAATTTACAGTTATACATTTTATGCAGCACAACATGTCCCTATATCTCAGCTTTGGGATGTGGTAGGGTAAAAATTACCACACTACTCTCGTCATCAGGACCTCCCTGACACACGGTGTGAGTTTGAAGAAGATCTGAGGAGGATACTTTTTTTCACCCAAAAAAACACTAAGGGGTACCTGTTTGTGTTTTTTTAGACTAAATTTTGACCGTCTCAGATTTCTTCCAAACTCACGATGTTGATTAAGCAGGTCCTGACTTACACAGGAGTGTGATTATTTTCAGCCTATCTAATCCCAAAGCTGAGAATTGAGGACTTACGTAACTGGGAGTTTCTCTCAATTGGTTTATTGGTGTTGAATATATTGGAATTGAATTTATGAACTTGGGCAAAAATTACCACACCACTCTCGTCGTCAGGACCTCCCTGACACACGGTGTGAGTTTGAAGAAGATCTGAGGAGGATACTTTTTTTCACCCAAAAAAACACTAAGGGGTACCTGTTTGTGTTTTTTTAGACTAAATTTTTGACCGTCTCAGATTTCTTCCAAACTCACGATGTTGATTAAGCAGGTCCTGACTTACACAGGGGTGTGATTATTTTCAGCCTATCTAATCCCAAAGCTGAGAATTGAGGACTTACGTAACTGGGATTTTCTCTCAATTGGTTTATTGGTGTTGAATATATTGGAATTGAATTTATGAACTTGGGCAAAAATTACCGCACTACTCTCGTCGTAAGGACCTCCCTGACACACGGTGTGAGTTTGAAGAAGAGCTGAGGAGGATACTTTTTTTCACCCAAAAAAACACTAAGGGGTACCCCTTTGTGTTTTTTTTTTTTGACTAAAATTTTGACCGTCTCAGATTTCTTCCAAACTCACGATGTTGATTAAGCAGGTCCTGACTTACACAGGGGTGTGATTATTTTCAGCCTATCTAATCCTAAAGCTGAGAATTGAGGACTTACGTAACTGGGATTTTCTCTCAATTGGTTTATTGGTGTTGAATATATTGGAATTAAATTTATGAACTTGTTATACGTCCAATAAAGCAAAATACAGATGCAGTGTAGAGTATATTGGACTGATTAGGCTTTTCTTATCTCACCCTTCTACTCATGGGTTTACCTAGCTTCACTGGAAGTAGGAATCCCATCATGAAATTTACAGTTATACATTTTATGCAGCACAACATGTCCCTATATCTCAGCTTTGGGATGTGGTAGGGCAAAAATTACCACACCACTCTCGTCGTCAGGACCTCCCTGACACACGGTGTGAGTTTGAAGAAGAGCTGAGGAGGATACTTTTTTTCACCCAAAAAAACACTAAGGGGTACCTGTTTGTGTTTTTTTAGACTAAATTTTTGACCGTCTCACATTTCTTCCAAACTCACGATGTTGATTAAGCAGGTCCTGACTTACACAGGGGTGTGATTATTTTCAGCCTATCTAATCCTAAAGCTGAGAATTGAGGACTTACGTAACTGGGATTTTCTCTCAATTGGTTTATTGGTGTTGAATATACTGGAATTAAATTTATGAACTTGTTATACGTCCAATAAAGCAAAATACAGATGTGGTGTAGAGTATATTGGACTGACTAGGCTTTTCTTATCTCACCCTTCTACTCATGGGTTTACCTAGCTTCACTGGAAGTAGGAATCCCATCATGAAATTTACAGTTATACATTTTATGCAGAACAACATGTCCCTATATCTCAGCTTTGGGATGTGGTAGGGCAAAAATTACCGCACCACTCTCGTCGTCAGGACCTCCTTGACACACGGTGTGAGTTTGAAGAAGATCTGAGGAGGATACTTTTTTTCACCCAAAAAAACACTAAGGGGTACCCCTTTGTGTTTTTTTTTTTTTTGACTAAAATTTTGACCGTCTCAGATTTCTTCCAAACTCACGATGTTGATTAAGCAGGTCCTGACTTACACAGGGGTGTGATTATTTTCAGCCTATCTCATCCCAAAGCTGAGAATTGAGGACTTACGTAACTGGGATTTTCTCTCAATAGGTTTATTGGTGTTGAATATATTGGAATTAAATTTATGAACTTGTTATACGTCCAATAAAGCAAAATACAGATGCAGTGTAGAGTATATTGGACTGACTAGGCTTTTCTTATCTCACCCTTCTACTCATGGGTTTACCTAGCTTCACTGGAAGTAGGAATCCCATCATGAAATTTACAGTTATACATTCTATGCAGCACAACATGTCCCTATATCTCAGCTTTGGGATGTGGTAGGGCAAAAATTACCACACTACTCTCGTCGTCAGGACCTCCCTGACACACGGTGTGAGTTTGAAGAAGATCTGAGGAGGTCACTTTTTTTCACCCAAAAAAACACAAAGGGGTATCTGTTTGTGTTTTTTTAGACTAAATTTTTGACCGTCTCAGATTTCTTCCAAACTCACGATGTTGATTAAGCAGGTCCTGACTTACACAGGGGTGTGATTATTTTCAGCCTATCTAATCCCAAAGCTGAGAATTGAGGACTTACGTAACTGGGATTTTCTCTCAATTGGTTTATTGGTGTTGAATATATTGGAATTGAATTTATGAACTTGGGCAAAAATTACCGCACTACTCTCGTCGTAAGGACCTCCCTGACACACGGTGTGAGTTTGAAGAAGATCTGAGGAGATCACTTTTTTCACCCAAAAAAACACTAAGGGGTATCTGTTTGTGTTTTTTTAGACTAAATTTTTGACCGTCTCAGATTTCTTCCAAACTCACGATGTTGATTAAGCAGGTCCTGACTTACACAGGGGTGTGATTATTTTCAGCCTATCTCATCCCAAAGCTGAGAATTGAGGACTTACGTAACTGGGATTTTCTCTCAATAGGTTTATTGGTGTTGAATATATTGGAATTAAATTTATGAACTTGTTATACATCCAATAAAGCAAAATACAGATGCGGTGTAGAGTATATTGGACTGACTAGGCTTTTCTTATCTCACCCTTCTACTCATGGGTTTACCTAGCTTCACTGGAAGTAGGAATCCCATCATGAAATTTACAGTTATACATTTTATGCAGCACAACATGTCCCTATATCTCAGCTTTGGGATGTGGTAGGGCAAAAATTACCACACCACTCTCGTCGTCAGGACCTCCCTGACACACGGTGTGAGTTTGAAGAAGATCTGAGGAGGTCACTTTTTTTCACCCAAAAAAACACTAAGGGGTACCCCTTTGTGTTTTTTTAGACAAAATTTTTGACCGTCTCAGATTTCTTCCAAACTCACGATGTTGATTAAGCAGGTCCTGACTTACACAGGGGTGTGGTTATTTTCAGCCTATCTAATCCCAAAGCTGAGAATTGAGGACTTACGTAACTGGGATTTTCTCTCAATTGGTTTATTGGTGTTGAATATATTGGAATTGAATTTATGAACTTGGGCAAAAATTACCGCACTACTCTCGTCGTAAGGACCTCCCTGACACACGGTGTGAGTTTGAAGAAGATCTGAGGAGATCACTTTTTTCACCCAAAAAAACACTAAGGGGTACCCCTTTGTGGTTTTTTTTTTGACTAAAATTTTGACCGTCTCAGATTTCTTCCAAACTCACGATGTTGATTAAGCAGGTCCTGACTTACACAGGGGTGTGATTATTTTCAGCCTATCTAATCCCAAAGCTGAGAATTGAGGACTTACGTAACTGGGTTTTTCTCTCAATTGGTTTATTGGTGTTGAATATATTGGAATTGAATTTATGAACTTGGGCAAAAATTACCACATCACTCTCTTCGTCAGGACCTCCCTGACACACGGTGTGAGTTTGAAGAAGATCTGAGGAGGATACTTTTTTTCACCCAAAAAAACACTAAGGGGTACCTGTTTGTGTTTTTTTAGACTAAATTTTTGACCGTCTCAGATTTCTTCCAAACTCACGATGTTGATTAAGCAGGTCCTGACTTACACAGGGGTGTGATTATTTTCAGCCTATCTAATCCTAAAGCTGAGAATTGAGGACTTACGTAACTGGGATTTTCTCTCAATTGGTTTATTGGTGTTGAATATATTGGAATTAAATTTATGAACTTGTTATACGTCCAATAAAGCAAAATACAGATGCGGTGTAGAGTATATTGGACTGACTAGGCTTTTCTTATCTCACCCTTCTACTCATGGGTTTACCTAGCTTCACTGGAAGTAGGAATCCCATCATGAAATTTACAGTTATACATTTTATGCAGCACAACATGTCCCTAAATCTCAGCTTTGGGATGTGGTAGGGCAAAAATTACCACACCACTCTCGTCGTCAGGACCTCCCTGACACACGGTGTGAGTTTGAAGAAGATCTGAGGAGATCACTTTTTTCACCCAAAAAACACTAAGGGGTACCCCTTTGTGTTTTTTTTTTTTTGACTAAAATTTTGACCGTCTCAGATTTCTTCCAAACTCACGATGTTGATTAAGCAGGTCCTGACTTACACAGGGGTGTGATTATTTTCAGCCTATCTAATCCCAAAGCTGAGAATTGAGGACTTACGTAACTGGGATTTTCTCTCAATTGGTTTATTGGTGTTGAATATATTGGAATTGAATTTATGAACTTGGGCAAAAATTACCACACCACTCTCTTCGTCAGGACCTCCCTGACACACGGTGTGAGTTTGAAGAAGATCTGAGGAGGATACTTTTTTTCACCCAAAAAAACACTAAGGGGTACCCCTTTGTGTTTTTTTAGACTAAATTTTTGACCGTCTCAGATTTCTTCCAAACTCACGATGTTGATTAAGCAGGTCCTGACTTACACAGGGGTGTGATTATTTTCAGCCTATCTAATCCTAAAGCTGAGAATTGAGGACTTACGTAACTGGGATTTTCTCTCAATTGGTTTATTGGTGTTGAATATATTGGAATTAAATTTATGAACTTGTTATACGTCCAATAAAGCAAAATATAGATGCGGTGTAGAGTATATTGGACTGACTAGGCTTTTCTTATCTCACCCTTCTACTCATGGGTTTACCTAGCTTCACTGGAAGTAGGAATCCCATCATGAAATTTACAGTTATACATTTTATGCAGCACAACATGTCCCTATATCTCAGCTTTGGGATGTGGTAGGGCAAAAATTACCACACTACTCTCGTCGTCAGGACCTCCCTGACACACGGTGTGAGTTTGAAGAAGATCTGAGGAGATCACTTTTTTCACCCAAAAAAACACTAAGGGGTACCTGTTTGTGTTTTTTTAGACTAAATTTTTGACCGTCTCAGATTTCTTCCAAACTCATGATGTTGATTAAGCAGGTCCTGACTTACACAGGGGTGTGATTATTTTCAGCCTATCTCATCCCAAAGCTGAGATATGAGGACTTACGTAACTGGGATTTTCTCTCAATTGGTTTATTGGTCTTGAATATAGCCTGACTAGGCTTTTCTTATCTCACCCTTCTACTCATGGGTTTACCTAGCTTCACTGGAAGTAGGAATCCCATCATGAAATTTACAGTTATACATTTTATGCAGCAAAACATGTCCCTATATCTCAGCTTTGGGATGTGATAGGGCAAAAATCGCAAAAGAAACCTCAGAGAGATCGCGCAGCCTGCACAAAACACTCAGCCAGATCACATAGCCTGCACAGAACACTCAGAGAGAGCGCGCAGTTTGCACAAAACTCTCAGAGAGAGCACGCATCACGCAGAAAACACAGAGCGCGCAGCGCGCACAAAACACTCAGCGAGTGCGCGCAGCATATACAAAACACTCAGAGAGCGCGCAGTTTGCACAAAACACTCAGTGAGAGCGCGCAGTTTGCACAAAACACTCAGAGAGAGAGCGCAGTTTGCACAAAACACTCAGAGAGAGCGCAGTTTGCACAAAACACTCAGAGAGAGAGCGCAGTTCGCACGAAACACTCAGAGAGAGAGCGCAGTTCACACAAAACACTCAGAGAGAGCGGGCAGCATGTACAAAACACTCAGAGAGAGAGCGCAGTTCACACAAAACACTCAGAGAGAGCGGGCAGCATGTACAAAACACTCAGAGAGAGAGCGCAGCACGCACAAAACACTCAGCGAGAGCGCGCAGCATGTACAAAACACTCAGCGAGAGCACGCAGCATATACAAAACACTCAGAGAGAGCGCAGCGCGCACAAAACACTCAGAGAGAGCTCGCAGCACCCACAAAACGCTCAGAGATTCTCATTCTATTTGATGACAGGAATAAATTGGAAGTGGGATAGTGAGATTGGGTCCCAATTTGTCAATATAGGCCCCAATTTTGGCCCCAAAGTCAAAGTTTTCGAAATTGGATCCCACTTCCAATTTATTTTACTATATTGGAATATATTGGAAGTGGTATTCCATTTCCTGTTTATTTGACTTGGCTGAAATAGACTGGAATTGGGATCCCACTTCCAATTCATTTCAGCCAAGTCATGTACATGTTTCATGGGATCCCACTTCCAATTTATTTCACTTGAATGAAATCAATTGGAAATGGGATAGTGAGATTGCGTCCAAAATTGGTCCCAATTTGTCAAAATTGACCCCAATTTGACTTGGTTAGAATAGATTGGAAGTGGGATCCCACTTCCAATTTATTTTACTTCAATTAAATAAATTGGAAGTGGGATCCAGGTCTCCCAGTGGGCAAAATACGTGTGTCCCACTTCCAATTTATTTGATTTGACTGGAATAAATTGGAAGTGGGATCCAGGTCCCACTTGCAATTTATTTGACTTGGTTAGAATAGATTGGAAGTGGGATAGTGAGATATCCCACTTCCAATTTATTTGACTTGAATGAAATAAATTGGAAGTGGGCAAACAAAGGAAAACATTTTTCATGAATACATTGCATAAGCAAGATCCCAGTGACCCCATCTTCTGATATGTTGTTTGGGGGACCCAGACGATTCAGTACTCGACGCCGTGAAGTCGGTAGACCTCCCCAAGCACAGTTTCTGGACATCCCACTCCCAATTTATTCCCATTCAAATTTCATACATGGGTTTTGGACACCCCTTAAAAGGGTCCGAATGGCCCCAAATGTTAATATGTTTATTGTGCACACTCCACGAGACAGCCTGTGAAGTTGCGTAAGCCTAACTTCAAGTCAAATACTATGGGAGTGGGATCAGTCAGTTCCGAGTTCAACGTCCCACTTCCAATCTATTGCATTCAATTCAAATACATTGGGAGTCGGATCGGTCAGTTCTGAGTCTGACGTCCCACTTCCAATCTATTGCATTCAATTCAAATACATTGGGAGTCGGATCGGTCAGTTCCGAGTCCGACGTCCCACTTCCAATCTATTGCATTCAATTCAAATACATTGGGAGTCGGATCGGTCACTTCCGAGTCTGCCGTCCCACTTCCAATCTATTGCATTCAATTCAAATACATTGGGAGTCGGATCGGTCAGTTCCGAGTCCGACGTCCCATTTCCAATCTATTGCATTCAATTCAAATACATTGGGAGGTGGGATCGGTCAGTTCCGAGTCCGACGTCCCATTTCCAATCTATTGCATTCAATTCAAATACATTGGGAGGTGGGATCGGTCACTTCCGGGTCCGACGTCCCACTTCCAATCTATTGCATTCAATTCAAATACATTGGGAATGGGATCAGTCAGTTCCGTGTCCGACGTCCCACTTCCAATCTATTGCATTCAATTCAAATACATTGGGAATGGGATGTCCGACGTCCCATTTCCAATCTATTGCATTTCATTCAAGTACATTGGGAATGGGATTGGTCAGTCTCCATTTTTTATATTTTTTACATAATATACCTGTTTTTGCTCAGAAGAAGCCAAATCACCATGTGTCCCACTTCCAATTTATTTTGTCCATTAAAATAAATTCGAAGAGGGATTTTCCCGTGGGAGGGTGCCGTCCCAACCGCTTACAAGGGCCCTTGGAACAAAAAGCACACTCTCAGGCTATAAATATGTACACAGCCCCAGACTGACAGGCAAAGGGGGTGGATTATGTATAATTTACAAAAATAATTAATTATTAACCAAAAACATGGTTACAACTTTACTTCCTTTGAAATTATGTACATTAACATAATTAACCCCGCCACAAATAAGAACACAATCTCCTTATTAATCATTTATAGACCACAAGGGCCCTATTCAGAATTTATAAAAGAATTTGGTGAACTAGCTGCTAATTTGGCAGTGTCCTGTGATACGTTAATAATTGTAGGAGACTTTAACATTCATTTTGAGAAAAGTGATGATTCCCTAAAAAAGAACATTCACATCAATCATAGATTCTGTTGGTTTCACACAAAATGTATCAGGTCCTACTCATTATTGTAATCACACACTAGACTTGGTGAAAAAACCTAAATATTCTCCCTCAGTCTTCCACAGTCTCAGACCACTACCTAATTTCATATGAATTGAGTTTAGATATTTAAAAAAATGTACATGCCCACATTACTATATAAATCGCTCACTAACTCCATCTACAGCCTTATCGAATTTAGAAGGGCGCTCGTCAATGCACGTTCAGCGCATCTGTCCTCACTGATTGAAAATAATAAAAACAATCCTAGAGCACTCTTTAATGTAATCTCTAAACTTACAAACAATCGGGCAGCTACTGATCCACAGATCCCAGCTGTTCACACCAGCAATGCTTTTATGGACTTTTTTAACATTGAACATATTAGACAAACAATAAATACCATATTACTAAATCCAGCCTGTCTGTCATCTGGTGTGGATGATATAGAACAAAACATAGAAGAACGACTAGAGGACTTTGACCCACTACCACAGCTAGAACTGGAGAAAATGATCTACTCGTCAAATTGTATGACCTGCACACTTGATGCAATACCAACAAAACTATTTAAAGGAGTATTACCAGTCATAATCAATCCCCTTTTAACAATCATAAATTCGTCCCTTATACTGGATCACGTACACAAAGCATTTAAACTAGCAGTTATTAAACCCCTGATCAAGAAACCGAATCTTGATCCTAGTGTACTATCCAATTACAGACCTTCTCTTCATATTTAAGATCTTAGAAAAAGTTGTGGCCCAACAACTTCCCTCATACTTGCATAAGAATAACATATAAAAAAAAAAATTCAATCTGGTTTTAGGCCACACCATAGCACCGAAACGGCTTTAGTTAAGGTAGCAAACAACCTTCTTCTCACCTCTGATCGAGGCTGCGTATCCATGCTAGTTCTACTCGACCTCAGTGCAGCTTTTTATACAAGTGATCATACTATTCTGCTAGAAAGATTAAAAAACATGGTTGGAATAACAGGAACGGCCCTATCATGGTTTAAGTCTTATCTCACAGATCGTTACCAGTTTGTAAAAGTAAATAATGTTTCTTCTATGCAAAAAAAATTAGATCTGGAATTCCCCAAGGCTCCATCCTAGGACCTTTACTATTCATATTATACATGCTGCCACTGGGCAGAGTTATTAGCAGGCATGGCATTACCTTCCACAGTTATGCAGATGACACACAGTTATACATATCAGCCAAACCAGATGACAAACCTACACTAAAGAAAATGGAGGACTGTGTTAAAGAAGTGAAGCATTGGATGTCATACACTTTCCTTCTGCTAAACAGCGACAAAACCGAGGTTCTCCTTCTAGGTCCAAAACCTGCTATAAATAAAGTATCAGACTTAATACATAATTTTGACTTCCCTGTTCTCCCTAGCTCATCAGCTAAAAATCTGGGTGTCATAATTGATTCAGATCTATCATTTGATCAGCATATAGGTAAAATTAGAAAAACAGTTTTCCTACATCTTCGGAACCTCGCTAAGTTAAGAAATTCCTTATCCCTCCCAGATGCAGAAAAATTTGTTCACGCTTTTAGAGATTAGATTATTGCAATGCACTTTTATCAGAATGCTCCAGCAGAAACTTGAGTGAACTCCAGCTAATTCAAAATGCTGCAGCCAGGGTCCTCACTAAAACTAGAAAATTTGATCATATCAGCCCAGTCTTATCAGCCCTTCACTGGCTCCCAGTTAAATTCCGTATTGATTACAACATTTTTTTACTCACGTATAAATCCCTACATGGTCTCGCCCCTGAATACTTGCGAGACCTCATCACGCACAATGAACCACCAAGATTACTCAGATATCAGGGCGCCGGCCTCTTACTATTACCCAGAATTCATAAGACTTCAGCGGGGGGGGGGGGAGCTTTCTCCTACAAAGCCCCTCAGCTCTGGAACAATCTTCCAGCTAGTGTTCGGGACGCAGACACAGTCACTATGTTTAAGTCTAGGCTCAAAACACACTTGTTCAGTTTAGCCTTTGGCAACTAACCTGTCTAGTTTAAGGTTGTCGTTTCAGGAACTCATGGACATGGGGAATCAGGGTAAACGCGGATGATGTGCTCACAATTTCTCTTGTTTGGAGCTGAAGGATGTCCTTGCCTGAGCTCCTTCTGGTTTCCCTCCTCCCAGTCTGTTACAGTCAGATCCGTCACATGCTCTTTTTCTCTGCTGCACTCAACTAAACTAACTGCTTCCCTTTACCGTTTTCTGAGAAAATGGTGGCCCACTGATGGAAGATTGTTTGCTGGATTCTCCTGCGGCCCAGACCAGACCAGACCAGCTGCTCACCTCCATCTACTGCTGCCAGCCTCTGACCACTCACCATGATCAACTACACTGAAGTAGAAATGGACTCTGACTGAAAAGCAACACTGACTGATTCTTCCAATCTGATGCACTATTATTATGCCCCAAGATTGATGTCACTATTATGATTATTATCATTATTATTATTATGTAGCATAATGACACTTCATTGGTGATAATTTAAAATTCAATCTATAGTTTGATCAGAGGAGGATGGGTCTCCTTTGTGAGTCTTGGTTCCTCCCAAGGTTTCTTCCTCCAGCCTTGAGGGAGTTTTTCCTTGCCACTGTCGCCTTCCGCTTGCTCGCATTGGGCTTTGTTTTAAATGTTCTGTTCTGAAACTGCTGCTTTGCGACAACGTCAGTTGTAAAAGGCGCTATACAAATAAAGTTGATTTGATTAAAAACCAGTCTGAAGCATTAAATTCTTAAAGGAACCTACTGTACACGTCTTTTCAAAGTTTATGTTTGGATGTCTTTTCAACTTTAATCCAGTGTTTATTGGATGACATTTATGTACGTGATTTCCACATTGAAATAACGGCTTTAAAAGGACGTCTTTAATGTGACTTTTTTAGTCTTCTTTTCAACGTCAGTGTTTGGACGTCTTTTCAACTTTCATTTTCAACCTTAAAAAAATGCTGATTGAACGACATTTAGGTACGTGATTTCAACGTTGAAATAACGGCTTTAAAAGGACGTCTTTAATGTGACTTTTTTAGTCGTCTTTTCAACTTCTGTTTCATTTTCACTTTCAACCTTAAAAAAACGTTGATTAGACCACAGTCAAGTACGTTATTTCAACATTGAATCAACGGCTAAATGTTTACTGGGATTGCAGTTAGCACACTACACTGATCAGAGCATTTTATTAAACACATATGGAAACATGCAGTGTCATGCTGAAGGGAGGAGATTGTTATTTAAGTTTAAGTGAAGATGACTGGACTGGAACGACAGCTCTAAAATGAATGAACTCTGAGTGAGAAACCGGAAGGTGGCAGAAGAGAACCGATGTAAAAACACAGAAGAAGAAGACGATGAAGATACGCACTCTTTTCAGTGACCGCGGCGCGTGAGCAGCTCTCCCCAGCCTCAGGGAACAGCTTCATCCCATAAATATGTTTTTTTTTTTTTTTCAAATGACAAACTTTAGCTAGCCTGTTTAACTCTAGCTAGCTCTTTTTTCCTCCTCTGATATAGAAAACATTTAAATGACATGACAAACGCTCATACATGAGTATTTTAATTTGAGTAATTATGTGGTTTGATGGTGTATTTTACAAGATGATGTGAGCATTTTTTATGTCACAGAACCGCTTCCCTCAGTATAAGAAATAAAACTGCTTAAACACATTAAGAAGACAAAGTAGTAGCTACATAGGTTAAAATACATTCTCAATCTCAATGCTTGTTTTTTGGTGTAATGTAATATTTTGAATATATAATTTCACATACACTAATTTTTTGTTAGTGAGTAGCAGTGAGTTTTGGCTGGTGATTAATGGGTTGCAGAAGGTTATATGAAAGCAATAGAAGCTTATTTACTGAGAGAAAAAAAATAAACAAAAGCATGTGAAGTAGTTTATTTTTGGAGCTGTGAAGTTAGTACATTTTTTTCAAAATTAACTATGAACATGAACTAATTCATTTTCTTTATGTAATTATGTAAAGATGGACTGTAGTAAAAAAAAAAAAAGTAGTTTGGGAGTAGGGCAGTGAAAAATGGTGGGCAGGGAGAAAAGCAAATAGGAGGTTAATTTAAGTTATTTAGATGAGATCTTTAGCATCAGTTGTAGCATACTCGTTTGTACTATAACCTCATAATCTTTTACATTTGAAGTTCTGTAGTTAATGAATTTGCATGCATAAGCAGTTTACAGTTACAGGAACGAGGCGTACAAAACTCAAAGAGCACGCACAGAACTCGTGCAGCTGACGCACAAAACTCAAAGAGCATGCGCTGAACTTCTTGTTTGAATTGTTTTTTTAAATCCTGACTATGGATTTTTCTATAAACAGCATGTAGACACCCTAAAGCAACAAAGGAAATGGAAGACTTTAGCTTGAAATAGGCCAGAAAGTGCAGAAACACCTCTGTTGTGTCGCAAAACCTGTAAAGTGCAAAATTTGCATGCATAAGCAGTTTACAGTTACTCAGGAACGAGGCGTACAAAACTCAAAGAGCATGCGCTGAACTTCTTGTTTGAATTGTTTTTTTAAATCCTGACTATGGATTTTTCTATAAACAGCATGAAGACATCCTAAAGCAACAAAGGAAATGGAAGACTTTAGCTTGAAACAGGCCAGAAAGTGCAGAAACACCTCTGTTGTGTCGCAAAACCTGTAAAGTTTATTGGACGTATAACAAGCCCATATGTTTAATTCCAATATATTCAACACTATTAACTCTATTGAGAGAAAATCCCAGTTACGTTAGCCCTCATATCTCAGCTTTGGGATGAAAATAATCACACCCCTGTGTAAGTCAGGGTCTCCTAAATCAACAACGTGAGTTTAGAGGAAGTCTGAGACGGTCAAAAATTTAGTACAAAAAAAATAAATAAAATAAAAAATAAAAAAATAAATAAACACAATGGGGTACCCTTTATTTTATTTTTTTTTGGGTGAAAACTGTGACCTCCTCAGATCTTCTCCAAACCCACACCGTGTGTCAGGGAAGTCCTGACAAAGACAGTGGTGTGGTTATTTTCGCTCTACCATATCCCAAAGCTGAGATATGGAGACCTCTTCTAGTCCATAAAATGTATAACTGTATATATCAAGATGGGATTCCTATTTCCAGTCAAGCTAGGTAAACACATGAGTAGAGGGTAACCTTTAAGTTTTACGTTTGATATTAATTTTTTTTTGTGCGATTCTTTTTGGCACCCATCAGGTTCCATACAGGATTCGCTAAAAATAAACAACAAGCTTGCGTCACTACTTGGATCGCTCTGGTTGCTACGAGAATTGAGAATAGTCTCGTGCAGCTTTTTGGAACCTTCAGCACATGCTAAAAATAAACAGCATGCTCACGTCATCATTTGGAACGCTCCGGTTTCTACAAGAATTAAGAACAGGCTTTTGCAGCTTTTTGGAATCTTCAGGATGCGCTAAAAATAAACAGCAGGCTCACGCCACCCTTTTTAACGCTCCGGTTGCTACGAGAATTAAGAATTTGCTCGCGCAACATTTTGGAATGTTACAGATGCGCTAAAAAAAAAATAAAGATTAGGCTCGCGCCTCTTTTGTAAATGCTCCATGTGCTGAGTGAAGTATAGAATAGGCTCGCGCAGCTTTTTGGAGCCTTCAGGATTCCAAGGATTATGGAATCAGATTTGTGCCAAAAATGAATCGCTCCATGGCTTTAGTGCGTGAGTTCTGAGTTCTGCGTGTGCTCTCTGAGTTTTGTGCACCAGCAGCACGAGTTCTGTGCACGAGCTCTCTGAGTTTTGTACACTGGATCCTTGAGTTTTGCAAGCAGTTTTGGCAAAAAGCTCTCGTGTGGACGGGTTTTCTCAGGGGTGCCTTCCCATTGGCTAATGAGTTTTTGAGTGACAACTCAGTGCCCAAGGCATTTTGGACTGCACATGCGTACACCTCCTTGTATCAATGCAATCAATGCAGATATTGAGGTAATGTTCTGTCTAAAACAAAGCATTAAAGATTTTACTGTGAGTACAAACCTGTTTGTCCCTCATTACCAGATACTGATCTGAGGTAAATGCACACCGATGTCTGTTTACTCAGGATGAAACAGAATAAATGAGCGCTTATTTGTTTATTTGTAAATTATTATTCATGAGTGCTTGAGCCCCTGTTCAGAAACCTATCGTGTACTAACATAGTGGTTCTTCGCTTTTCCATAATCGCTGTTAGATTATTTAAATGCCCAAATTTTATTTTGAAGATCACAGTTTTGAACAAATGCCATATGTGCATTTTGTTACAGGAGGTCTCAGAGAACAGAGAAACATCACAGACAAGAGTGTTCCTGCTCCTTTAATGAATACAAATTTGCTTAATATCTAGCTCACACATTACTTCCTGGAAAACACCAGATGTAAAGTTTGAACCACGATCTGATTGAATCTCACGAGGCAGCCCAAACCGAGAAAAGAACTGAAACAAACACTCAATTATAGTTCTTGCCTTAATGTTTCTCAAGGGTACAGCCTTCGGAAATCTAGTACACACATCCAATATAGTGAACAGATACTCATAACCCTTTTTTGTTTTGTGCAAAGATCCAACACAATCTATCGTCACTCGCAAAAATGGCTCTTCCACCACAGGAAGAGTACACAATGGTGCACAAGGCACTTTCTGATTTGGCTTTCCGGCTAGCTGACAAGCATGACATGTCCGACAGTAGGAGATTACATCTCGATGCATCTTCGGCCAATAAAAATAACGCAAGACTCTCTCTTGGGCTTTACGAATACCCACATGCCCTGCCATGGGTGCTTCATGTGCCAAGCGCAACACTTTCAACCTAAAACTCTTCAGCAACACAATCTGCTCCACAACACTCCAATCTTCAACAGCAGGATGATAAGGAGGCCTCCACTTCCGCATAAGCACTCCCTGATGTATATAGAAGACCTCTGCTGACTCCTCTGTCTCCTCCCGTGTACCAGCCCCCTTACACAATGAGGCCAACTCAGGGTCCTTCCTTGAGCTCCTTGATTAAGGTTTCCCTATTAAACTGAGCTGCATCCGATTAACCTAGTTTTCCAAAGAAGGTATCTCCAAGCTCAAATGCTGCCTCCTCCAGCCCTCTCTGTGGAACCACCCCCTTGGGGCAAGACTGGGCACGGGTAACGACACAGGCTGAAAACACCTCAGGATACTCCCTGGCCAAAGCCTCCTGTTTCTGGTACCTCACATGGCATGTGACTAATTAATGGGGTTACCGACACTTGAACCCCAGCAAGATCATTCCCCAATAGCATAGAAACTCCAGGGACTGGTAATGATGGCACTACTGCTACATTAACATAGCCATTTACCAAGTTAGAGGGTAGGTACACTTTATGCAATGGCATGGCCCCAAACAAACTTCCCACACCCTGAATCAACACTGAAGAGTCATTGAAACTGGCTAATCACGAACCCTTTGTAACAACAAGGACTGAACTGCACCAGTGTCCCTCAAAATTTTAATTTTGGTTTCTGGCTCCCCAGAACCAATGGACACTGTACCCCAGGAGACAAACCCATCATACAGAGAGGGGGTTATTTCAGACTCAGGATCCACACAACTAATAGTCCTCTCTGAACCAACTACCAATGCCACAGATTTTGAAGAATCAGTATAAGACCCACGACTGCGCTTCTGCAGAACTGGACAACCTGATTTTTCTATGGCCAGGTTTTCTACAATAATGGCAGATTATTTCTCCCGAGGGAGTAGAATTTACAGGTTTTTGAAGTTGACTATGAGGTTTAGAGCCAGATGGCCCTTCCCTATGACTTTTAGTAGTCTCTGCTGATTTAACCTCTATATTAGCCTTTCTCCAACCACCAACCACTGATCTCTCTTTCACTCTCGACTCCTTATGGGTAAATTCGTAAGTATCTGCCATCATAGCAGCCTTTTTAACTTCAGTCGCCCCATGCTCCTGAATGTACACTTCCTAAAGAACAGGTAGACTATTTTTGAACTGTTCCATAAGAACAAGCTGTTTTAAATCTGCAAAAGTATAAACTTCACATGCTTTCATTCAAACACTGCCTCCTGCTGCCTAGCTACATCCAAATAGGTTTCCGCTAACTTACGTCTAAGAAAACGGAATTTGTGCCTGTAAGTTTCTGCCTCCCAAGCTTTCCCCTACATGACACTCTGAACCAAAATGGTCCAACAATTCTCCAGCCAAGCTAATTCCGTGGCTATATTCTCAAAGGCATCAAAAAACACATCTACCTCGTCTTCCTGAAATTTTGGCATTAGATGTAGACATTTGGATACATCAAACCGAGTCTCATGTCTGCGCTGTTGTTGACTCTCCATCTGCGAGAGTTTAACCTTCTCCAACTCAATCTTAGCTAACTCCAGCTCCCGCAAACTATCCTTCTCCTTCTCTCGCCTACCCTTCTCTGCTTGTTCCCTAGCCAATCTTGCCTCAATGATGGAGTCACTCAAACCTAGGGACTGAGCAAGGATCTACTATCTTAATTTTATTCAACTCTGAATCTACCTCAATCTCATAATATTCAGCAAGCTGGAGCAACTGAGGCTTCTTTAATTTTATCCAGTCCGTTGTCTGCAGATGGGCTTGGATAAAACTTTCCGGATCAAACTGAGACATTTTTGGGAAAAAATTAAAAAAATACCAAAAGCCCCCCAGCCGAAATGAGGACAGACCAGAGACCCCTAACTCTAAGGCTACTAAAATTCAAACACCAAGAGGTAACCTATATTCCCCTATTGGCCTAAAATCCCTAAGTACCACCAAAGTATGACTACAAAACTAAAAGTACTTGACAATTTTGGCCACCTTACCTCAAGTCCTCTCATAGGACTTCTGAAAGAACACATACAACTCAAGAAGCCCCAAGTAGGCCACAATTTCCAACAGGTATTTTTGAGTCAAATCAACACCACCAAATCAGATTTCCTGAGAACTCAACCAAACATACCCAATTACCAAAGGTCTAGACTGTATACAATCAAGCAACTCTGCAATCCAATACCCACCTTAGCAAACAGCTAACCTCAACAGAGCACAAAACTATCAAGTTACAATCACACAGCCAACAATTAGATCACGAAAATAAGGTGTTGAAATCTATTGTGATGAAATGAGAACTTGGGAGGGTTCACTCTTCTTACCTAAAGATCCTCGAAGAACCCAAGCGCTGACTCCATGGTCGACCAGCCCAAGCATGTAGAGATTATTCAAAAGGGTAGGTAGTAATCTGGAGGTGCAACAGTTTCCAGAGTGCTAGAGAAAAATCAGCGCCAAAACTTCCACCATCTTATATATATCCAAAACGACGCTCCGGTATCTGGCCTCCAAAACCAGAGGTCCTCCCCTTTAAAGGCTCCACTTCAAGATCTCAAGAAAAGTAAGACCCCCCCCCAGTGGCTGGAGTGTGTATTGTGGGAGTCAAGTGTCTATCCCAGTGCACCTAGTTTATAAGAATCTATATTCAACACCATTAACTCTATTGAGAGAAAATCCCAGTTACGAAAATAATCACACCCCTATGTAAGTCAAGGCCTCCTTAATCAACAACATTTTTATTTTGTCAATAAGGTCCATACCACACTTCTGACATATTTCATAAAATATCACCATTTAATATTCTAAACATGTACATAAACAAATGCATACATTTTCAAATGACCTTGCCTTTTCCCCACAGATATCAAATAGAAATCAGAAGAATATCTATTAAACATACCTTAAACATGGCCTTAAAAAGTACACTTACCCTATAATATAGCGTGATTCATATATCAATGTATATGATCACATTCTAAAGTTGTCATATTGAGAAACAATGATAGAAACATTTTACTTCTCAACCTCAAGTAGACTGTAAGTAATTATTCAAATTTCAAAATTTAACGACCTGGCTATTAGCTCAGACATTACATAATGTGGGTTAAAGGCTAACTAGAACACTTGCTATTCATCATAATGACACGTTGGCTAGCTGCAGCAAACATTAGAAAAGTAAGCCTAATGCAATAAAAAGTTTTGATGACTTTGTTCACTTGAGATGGCTAAAGAAAAAAAACACAAACTTCAAACAAAATGACTGTTACCAACCTGACATGGCGCGCGCTCCTCTGCTCTTTGGGGCTTGAAAAATCCAGAATCCAATAGCTGCTAATCACAACGTATTAGTTGACTGCACAAACTTCTTGTCACACAGCCCACAACACCAACTCACGTTTTTCAGAACAAATTCAAAAAAGCCACACCGAATTTCAGCTGTCTAAAATGCTTCATGAAGGCTGTGGTAAATTCAAAGACTGCCCATTACCACTGCTGCAATGCCCATTATCACAAGTGTCTGTGGTGCTGCATCAGCATTCATCCTCCATCAGTTCAACATTTTTTTTCTCCTCGTGTAAGACACCTCTGGATTGATATCTTATGTGGAAAAAAAAATGAATAAATACACACACACATTATATTAATTAATTATATTCTTATTGAAAGATGATACAGTAAACATATTAAAAATTTTTCAGTGCAAGATAGTTTTCTGGTTCAACTTACAATGAACACTAATTATACAACTTTGCTATAAAAACTTATACAGTTGGAAAGACTGTTAAATGATGCCACATTTACCTTTTAAAGAGGCGCAACCCACATTCTCAGCTCTACTGCTCATCCCACAAATGCATGTTCCTTACAAATGTGGCACCGTTTAAAGGGGAAATTAACAGGCTTTCCAACGGTATGAGATAAACTGCCAAGAAGCATTGTTACAACAAAAAAAATAATCTACCAAACACAAATTTCCTTACTTTTTGTGCTAAGTTTATTTTTATAAGATACTCTTTGCAGTTATTTGACATTATTTCATTTGAATTTTGCCAGTCTTTGCTTTCATTATTGTTTTTTGGATTTTGCTGATAAGGTCTTTTGCTTCTGGAATCTCTCCAGAGTCTGCTTCGTGGTTTGCTTGAGTTTTGACAGAAGTTTCAAGGGTGGGTGGGTCTTAGAAGACTACGTTCACCGTGAATCTCCTTTCGTCATCGATTTTGGACTTACAGGTGCTCTGAAACCTCCTCTGGGACCTAGCCACGCCCACCCCACCCCTAAATGGAACAAACTTTTTTCCCCATACACAGCATCAGGTTAATTATCACTGTTCTGTATTAACCCTGTCATACTACCATAGCTACAGCTTTTTTAGTTAGCTTTCTAGTAACCGCCAACACGCTGTCTGTCACTGGGTTCTCTTGCCTGACCCGTGGAAGCTTTTTTCGCAGGACAAATTTGCCTGTTCTTTACCATGACCCTACTAATCTCTGTATTTTTTTGTTCCCTTTGTCTGGTTTTCTTTCTCCTGTCTCTCTCTCATGCTTTGAGATGTCCTGCTGCTCTCCAGGTGTTGCCCTGATCCAGCCCCTGTGTATCCTGTACAAGATCCTGGCCTTGTCTCATCTACACTATCATGCTTGGCCATGCTGTTTTACCTCAGATTAACTCTGCACCTACTTTTAATTCACACAGAATCCCTGATCACCTTCTCCTTCCTCAGACTCATACATCACTAATATACTACATTTACATTACTATAACCCCTTCATCTGTCATCATTTCACTTTTACTTCTGTTCTGTTCTCTGTTGTGTCTCCGGTGTGGACCCGAGGAGGATGGGTTCCCCGTATGAGTCTTGGTTCTTTCCAAGGTTTCTTCCTCATGTGCTGAGGGAGTTTTCCCTTGCCACTGTTGCCCCTGGCTTGCTCATAGGAGGCTTGGACCCGGATCTCTGTAAAGCTGCTTTGTGACGACTTTTTGTTGTGAAAAGCGCTATATAAATACAATTTGATTTGATTTGAATTAAATTTTAGTATTAAATAGCTGTTACAAACATTATAATAAATAGCTGAATGGTCTGAAGATATTGCAGATGCTCATATTTCTTCCCTATGTGTTTTTTCTCCATTCAGTTGACTAGAATTTTAAAAGGCTTATATTAGTGATTTGTGCAAAAATATGTATGGTCTTGCTTAATGTAATTATTATACTGTCTAGATAAAGTTTTATACAATTTCTTGTATTGTCAAATACGCTTTTTTTTCAACACAATATATATAGCAGGAAGTTTAAAAAAAAAACAGAAGTCTAAAAAAGTGCAGGAACATATGTTTGCAATCTGGAATAAAGAATACAAAACATAAATTAATTGTTATACTGACACAATTCCCAAAGTTAAAAGTCTGCATATTAAATACCAAACACAATGTTATTTTCAAAACACACACAGCATAGCAAAACTAGCACTAAATGTTAATCCCTATTTACAAGCACAATACTGGAGTTTTCTGTTCTTTTTTAAATGCTGAAGCAGTTACTTTTTGTTCTTGTTTCATCAGAAAATAACTGTCACTCTGTTTAAGGTGGAACAGGAGAACTTTTAACTGGATGCTAGCTAACATTAGCAGATGCTAACATACAAATATTCTGTAAAAAAAATAAAATAAAATAAAATAACAATTAAAATTTAAGCAGTACATTTCTTCGTAGATGTCTTTCAGTAACTGTAAAACATTTATTTAAATTATTTGCAATTTGCTAAGACACATGGAAGACCTTTACATCCTGAGGTAGTGATAGCTTACAACCCGGTCTCACACCTACTCGTGGTATAGTCACATATATAGGAGACTGCAATTCATGCTGAAAATATGCGATATGTCACGAATTGCAGACTACTATATCAAATCAAATCAAATTTATTTATATAGCGCTTTTCACAACTGATGTTGTCACAAAGCAGCTTCACAGAATTCCAGTAAGACAAGATTTGACATGAAATGTAAAGACAAATGTAAAACCCTCAAGTGAGCAAGCCAGGGGCGACAGTGGCAAGGAAAAACTCCCCCAGCTGAGGAAGAAACCTTGGGAGGAACCAAGGCTCACAAGGGGTGACCCATCCTCCTCTGGTCAATCTACTGGTGATGATAGTTAGTAGTCCATGAGAACTTCAGTGTAGGGACAGCTTCAAGGCACTTGGTGGTTGCTGGAGCGTGGGCAGCTGGTCTGAAGCGTGGAGGAGGATCTCGACAGTCATCCATCAGTGTCCAGACAGACAGGTGGGCAGTCGTTTACTCGGAAAGATGTAAAGGGATGGAATTAGTTTTGAACTGTTTTGTGTTTGTAAAGTAGAAAATATGAAAATTTCCAGAGTGTGGCTAATGACTCCGGCAGATCTGACTATGACAGCATTAACTAAAAGGAGAGAACCAGAAGGACACACAGACACGGGAGCATCCTGAAACACTGGCATCCCTCCGCTCCACCGTCAACAAACCTGAGTGATCGCGAGAAGCGGCGGGACGACAGCACCAGCGTCTCAGTATACTATAATTCCCTGTGTCCATGGACCCCCCGGATCTGCCGCCTTTATCTATGGGGGAGCATTAGCTATCAAATGATAAACTAAACAAATGAGTTTTTAGCCTACATTTGAAGATTGCGACTGTGTCTGAGTCCCGAACATTTTTTGGAAGATCATTCCAGAGTTGGGGGGCTTTATAAGAAAAGGCTCTTCCCCCAGCTGAGGCCTTCTGAATTCTGGGAACATTTAAAAATCCAGTATTCTGTGATCTGAGTGAACGTGGAGGCTCATAATAGGAAATTGTATCTTGAAGATATTCAGGAGCAAGCCCATGTAGAGCTTTATATGTTAATAACAAAATTTTGTAGTCAATGCGGAATTTAACAGGCAGCCAATGAAGTGATGATAAAACTGGGCTGATATGTTCAAATTTTCTAGTTTTAGTGAGGACCCTAGCTGCAGCATTTTGAACTAGTTGAAGTTTTCTTAAATTGCTGCTGGTGCATCCTGACAGTAGTGCGTTACAGTAGTCAAGCCTTGAAGTAATAAAGGCATGTACTAATGTTTCTGCGTCCTGGAGGGATAAGGCATTTCTAATCTTAGCAATATTGCGAAGATGTAAAAAAGCTGTCCTAGTGATACTACCTATGTGTTGATCAAATGATAAATCCGGGTCAATTATGACACCAAGATTTTTTGCTGCTGAACCAGGTTTAACTGGAAAGTTAGCTAGATCTAAAATTAAATCTGATAATTTATTTCTTGTCACTTTTGGACCCAAAAGCAGGACCTCTGTTTTGTTGCTGTTTAGAAGGAGGAAGTTACGCAACATCCAGCCTTTCACGTCTTTTACACAGTCCTCTATTTTCTTTAATCTGTGTTTGTCATCGGGCTTGGCTGAAATATACAATTGTGTGTCGTCTGCGTAACAGTGAAAGTTAATGTCATGGTTTCTTATAACTGTGCCTAGCGGTAACATGTATAATGTAAATAATAATGGTCCTAAAATAGAGCCTTGTGGAATTCCAAATCTTACTTTAGAATAATTTGAATTTAGATTGTTTACTTTTACGAATTGATAACGTTCCGTTAAGTAAGATTTGAACCATAATAGGGCTGTCCCTGTGATTCCAACCATGTTTTCTAACCTTTCTATGAGAATATTGTGGTCTATTGTATCGAAGGCTGCGCTTAGGTCAAGAAGCACCAACAGGGATACGTGGCCTTGATCAGAGGCAAGAAGAAGATCATTTGTTATCTTGACTAGAGCTGTCTCTGTACTATGATGTTGCCTGAATCCAGATTGGAATTTTTCATATATATGATTCTTATGTAGATATGAACTAAGTTGTTGGGCCACAGCTCTTTCTAAGATCTTAGACAGAAATGGCAAATTAGAAATAGGCCTGTAATTAGACAGTGTACTAGCATCAAGATTTGGTTTCTTGATCATAGGTTTAATAACTGCTAGTTTAAAAGCTTTGGGTACATGGCCCAGACTAAGCGATGAGTTTACTATAGTTAAAAGAGGATCAATAATAGCTGGTAGTACTTCTTTGAGCAACTTTGTGGGAATTGCGTCAAGTGTGCAAGTTGTACAGTTTGCGGAGGTGATAATCTTCTCTAGTTCTAATTGTGGGAGTGGGTAAAAGGTTTCAAGTCTTTCTTTTACAGTTATATTATGTTTTATTTCATTCACATCAGGTGGCAGCCAGGATGGATTTGATCCTGTGGCTAGAGTTTGTTGTCTAATATTCTCAATTTTATTATTAAAAAAGTCCATAAAATCTTTACTGGTGAGAGTTGCTGGAATTAGTTGTTCAGAACCTGCTTGATTTTTTGTAATTCTAGAAAACACACTAAACAGTGCTCTCGGATTATTTTTATTATTGGAGATCAGCGAGGCCAGATATGCTGAGCGAGCTTTAGTGAGGGCATTTCTATACTCTATAAGGCTGTCCTTCCAGGCAGAATGAAACACTTCAAGCTTGGTTGATCGCCATTTCCGCTCTAGTTTTCGTAATGTTTGTTTTAAAGTACGGGTCTTATCGTTATACCATGGTGCGAGCTTTTTCTGTCTTATACTTTTATGTTTAAGTGGTGCTACCTTTTCTAAAGTAGATCGACAGGTATTTTCTAGGTAGTCAGTTAGTACATCTAGGTCCATTGGGTCTGATGGAGTTGGAACTGGGGTCGATAGTTCTGGTAGGTTTTCTATAAATTGTAGGGCGGTAGATGGTTTTATTATACGCCTTGTAGAATAGCGAGGGTTCTTACATAGATTATGGATAAAACGTAGCTCATATGAAATTAAGTAATGATCGGAGATTGCTGAGGATTGCGGTAAGATATTAATTTTGTCAATGTTAAGACCTAGTGTCAGAACTAAGTCTAAAGTGTGGCTGCAGTAGTGTGTAGGCCCTGTTACATTTTGAGTAATACCAATAGAGTCTAAGATTGAGGTAAATGCCTTTTTTAGTGGGTCACTTTCCTTCTCGAAATGGATATTGAAATCTCCTACAATTATAACTTTATGATTGCACACCGCTAGGTTTGTAGCAAAATCGCTGAATTCTTTCAGAAATTCTAAGTAAGGCCCTGGTGGTCTGTAAATGTTGCATAATAAAAATGCGTCCTTTTTTGTGACCGGATTTGTAATAATAGTGGAGAGAACCTCAAAAGAAGAAAAGGTGTCACATTGTTTAAGACTAATTTCTAGGGTATTTTGGTAAATTACACATACTCCACCTCCTTTGCCTGATATTCTTGGGCTATGTGCATAATTATAGCCTAGGGGGGTGGCTTCATTTAGTGCTAAATATTCATTTGGTTTAACCCACGTTTCCGTGAGACAGAAAACATTGAATTTATGATCACTTATAATATCATTTACGATGAGTGCTTTTGAGTTTAGCGATCTTATGTTGAGTAACCCAAATTTTAGTTCTGAGGTGTTGCTGCTAGGTGTTGTGTATGATTTAATATTGATTAGGTTGCTGAAACAGGCTGATTTTGTTTTTCTACTTTTACATTTAGTTCGGGGGAAAGACACAGTCTCAATACAGTTGAACCTGGGTGACGCCTCAAGACAGTTCGCAGACGGTCGGTTTAGCCTGTCTGTCTGCGGCCTGGTCCCGGCTCTGGATTGTCAGCAGCTATCTACACTACTCTGCCGACTAACTAAAAGACTATGTGCTATACTGCAAGAAAGTAAGGCAGCACCCTCCCGCGTGGGGTGGATACCATCCCTACCTATAAGACCAGGCTTGCCCTCAAAACGTAACCAATTGTCTATAAAGCCCACTTGATTTTCGGAACACCACTTGGACATCCAGCAGTTTAACGCCGAAAGTCTGCTGTAAGCTTCGTCGCCACGCCGCATTGGTATGGGACCAGAGCAGATTACGGCATCGGACATCGTCTGGGCCAGTTTAATCACCTCTGTAATATTACCCTTAGTTACCTCAGACTGCCGCAGACGAATATCATTGGCCCCTACATGAATGACTACCCTCGAATATCTCCTATTAGCTAACAGTCTAAGGTTGCCACTAATATCCGGCGCTCTGGCTCCCGATAAACAGCTAACTGTTACTGCCGGCGCCCCTAAAGGAGTAGCTAGTTTCACGTGCCGAACAATAGAGTCTCCTATAACCAGAGCACTCTTAACAGGCTCCTCAGCGGGTGCTTCGCTGAGCGGGGCAAACCTGTTTGACACGCGAATCGGAGGAGCGTGGTGTCCCGGTGGGCTAGCTTTGGCCTCAGCGTTAGCATCAGCCTTAGCTTTCCGGCTATGACGCCGAGACGTCACCCATTCACCCCGCTGTGAGGGCTCTAACGCCGGAGTCGTGGGGGTGCTAACTCTCCCTAAAGCACCCGGAGTTGCTAACACTGAATCTCGCTGTTTATCCCTCAACAATAATAAGCTCCGGATGCGCACTTCTAGCTGGTCCACTTTATCCACCAGAGAGCTAACTAGCTGACACTTACTACAAATACAACCACTATATTTATCGCTAGAGGTGGAAAAGGGCGTTAAACTAAACATGCCACACTCTGAACAGGCAAAACAGCCAGTAGTAGCCATGGAATTGCAGGTACTTACCGCTTTTAGTGAATTTTAGTAACTTACACCAAGAACGTTACTCCAGGGTCCGGTGGCAGTTTTAGTGCCTCTGTAATGAATATTCCTGCGGAGACAATCTAAAAGATAGATCTATGGATGGTTAGTAGGTTATAAAAACAGATATAAATATAAAAATAACAATGGAAACGATTAAACAGGAAAACCCGAGCGATCAAAACAGCTTCCAAACGGGTGTAGAGTAGGTGTGAGACCGGGTTGTAGCTTAACATTACTGGCTGATGTAACTTTGGTAACTGACAAAGCGACACATTTATGTTATGATTAAAACCAATATTTAACAAAAAATATATTCATTAAGCACATGTAAAATGTTGTATTCTAATCAAATGATATTTAAAAGAGACCGTAGCAAACTGGCTTCAATGGGAAAGCTCCATGGCTGGCGTTGCCAGCTCCCGCACGAGTTATGCACAGGGGCCATGTCTTCATTAATTCAGACTTATTATCCTGGATTTAAGTCCTTTATAGAGTATTTAGTTATTTTTTTATAACGTCTCTTCCTTACACATGTAAACAATCGTACACACACAAAAATGCGTGTATTTGTATAACTAAAAATGTGAGTCTGTAAACAAGTTTTAGTCCCCACACCAAGATTATATCCATCCACACACAGACAAAGAGAGAGTCCACCAGTTTCGCTACACTACACTTTGGTTGGGTTTTTATGTACGGTTTCTAATTCTATATTTTTGTTGTGATATCAGTTATAATTGAATATGTATTTTGTCTTGTTCACCAGTGATATTTTTCAGTTACTGTAGTTAAAACAGCATTTAACTAATCCTTACATATTCATGATAGGATTTACATCACACACTGTAGCTGACACGAAACATAAATCCTTTGTGAACATAGTCCCTACGTTTCATCTGAATTATTCATAACATAGTGAGCGAAGCACTGACCTATGGCTACGTTGAGCCCTACGTGAGCAGTGTGAAGACAGCAATATTAGTAAGCTGATCCCCATAGCAACTGGAAGTTAATTTTTCACAATAAAAAACCTCTGGTGTTTAGTACCTTAAAATTTGTAAACATGCATATTATTATATAACTTCATTCATAACATGCTCTAAAGCTTTTCATAATTTTATATCAAACAAACATCACTATTCTCTCACACTGTGTGTGACACATACTGAGATTTGACATTGATAAATTATGTGCATTCTTTTAATAGCATACTGCTAAACAATACAGTGTCAACACAAACCCATGGTGAAATTAACTTTCCAGATCCTCCTCTTTCTGTAAACATGTATATGTTAAAAGATACATTAAATTACTTATGTTTTATTTAATTATGTGTATCTACTTCTATATATAAATTAAGAGAGGATAAATCTCCTTCAAAATGAAATTGAACAAAAAATTCTAAATTAAAAAAGGGTTTTTTCAGCAGTTCAGTGGTGGTTGAAGTGAGGGGTTATATATATATATATATATATATATATATATATATGTGTGTGTGTGTGTGCGTGTGCTTTAAAACGTATTTATATATGTATAATGTTTATACAAAATCTCATAAAAAAAAAAACATGGTCAAATCCAACACGTTTAGAGACCAACGACATTCCATACACCTGGACCCCCATGACTACTGACGAAGAACACTCAGAAAAGTGACACTGAGCCTGCTGTGGGCCAACGCTGTTTTCTGACTGTGACTCTGAGCCGAGTGTAGTCAATTCACAAAAAACATTATAAGAACGCAGTACCAAAGCATGGCTCAATGTTGCATGTAGGTATTTGAGTATACACTAAGTAGGCTACGAGCTTATTGTTTTTAGTCCAATACATTTTATAAACTTGAATTCCTGTTTTTTTTTCTTTCATCTGTTTTAAATTATGCTCTAAACGTGTTGGATTCTCCGTGTTAACACGCAGCGTATAATTTCGTGTTAACACGTTAAGTTTGTGTATTTCGTGAATCATGATGCTTTACTGCCACCTACTGGTGTATGGCGTTATTGCTGAAACAACATAAAGCCTTAACTTACCAAATAACGGAAACAATTCCAGTGTTTAATGTTCTGAACAATGTTTATGAGATTTTGTATAAACATTATACAAACATAATATTTATATAAACATAAATACGTTTAAAAGCGCACACACACATATATATATATATACCCCTCACTTCAACCACCACTGAATTTACTGCTGAAAAAAGCCCTTTAATTCAGATTTTTTTGTTCAATTTAATTTTGAAGGAGATTTATCCTCTCTTAACATATATAAGTACATACACATAATTAAATAACACATGAGTAAATTAATGTATCTTTACACATAGTATACATGTTTACAGAAAGAGGAGGATCTGGAAAGTTAATTTCACTATGGGTTTGTATTGACACTGTATTGTTTACCAGTATGCTATTAAAAGAATGCACATAATTTATCAATGTGAATGAATTACGCCTCAGTATGTGTCACACACAGTGTGAGTGAATAGTGATGTTTGTTTCTTATAAAATTATGAAAAGCTTTAGAGCATGTTATGAATGAAGTTATATAATAATATGCATGTTTACAAATTTTAAGGTACTAAACAACAGTTTTTTTTTATTGTGAAACATAAACAGCTTACTAGTATTGCTGTCTTCACACTGCTCATGTAGGGCTCAACGTAGCCACAGGTCAGTGCTTAGCTCACTATGTTATGAATAATTCAGATGAAACGTAGGGACTACGTTCACAAAGGATTTATGTTTCGTGTCAGCTACAGGGTGTGATGTAAATCCTATCATGAATATGTAAGTACGCCCGGATTTGAGGCCTCCCATTGGCGAAAACCTTAAGAAGCGTGTAAACGTGTCAATTTTGGTCACGTTATCACGACAAAATTTTACGTGTCAACACGCAAATTTTTAATAACGTGTTAACAAGCATGTGTTCACACGTTTAGAGCCCAACGCTGTTCTATAAGAGACCAACGCCATTCCATACACCTGGACCCCCATGACTGCTGACGAAGTGACACTGAGCATTACATTATCACTCACACTATACAGTGTAAAAAGAAAATTGCTTCAATTGGTAACAAGTAATTCAATTAAGTTTTTTCAATTTATTTTTTTAAGGTTAAACTTAAACAATTAAGTTGGATAAACTTAATTGAATTACTTGTTACCAATTGAAGCAATTCAATTAAGTTGGATCAACTGTTTTCTTTTTACAGTGTACTTAAAATACAGCTTACATTTAAATAATTTTAAAAGTGTTTTTTAGCATGTTATTTTAGTTTTGCAAATAGGAGTCAAATACCTTTACGCTACTCAGAAATTCAACTTGGTTAAAATAATAAATCTACATTGCACAAATGGAATATTTTAAAATTTTATTGTGAAAACCTCACAAACTTAGTTTTTCACAAAAACTTGTGCATTAAACATACTACAGATGCATCCCATCTCCTCCAAAGGCTGCCCTTCTACTCCTGTACAGTTTAAGGAGTTTTGGCACATGTGTCCAGTGCATCATGAAACTGACTCTTCAGGTTGATGGCAGTTATTCTACGAAACTCACTGCATATCTAGAGAGAGAGAGGAGTAAACAATAGAGAATACAGATTATCAGTCATTACGTACAGAGCCTGAACATTTCTAGACAAACACTGATTCAGTTGATAACAGTTATGCAGGGATCCAGACAAAAACCATCCCGTCATCCCAAGGCCAAAAAAATAGCCCACAGGAAAATTGCTCTTTTGGGACGCTTTCGTGACAAATGTTGTGCGCGATAAAACTTGTTGCCTTTAAATAACATTACTGTGGTTGGACAATGCTGTACGCTTCTTGGTTAATAAGTAAATAACTAAAAAAATAAGTAAATAATCCAAACAGCTGATGACTTCGCATTATAACAGTTTTGGAACTGTTCTGGGGAAAAAAAGTTAAGTATCATTTTAGACAAGTAAACTAGATTGGTTCACACTAGGTTTTGCAGTGTGAAACAATCCTACAAAAACTATAAAAAGAAAAATATGCTGAAATGGGCCAGAGTCACAAGTACAGCAAACAAACACTACTCACCTGACTCTCCAAGAACAGTGCTGGCCATCATTCTCGAACCAGACCAACCAGAGGTTCCTGCTCAACAACCTCCTTCCACCGTAAAGAAAATGTTTGGACCCTTTTTATCTATCTCAGCCCTCGTTGCCTTTCTCTCTTCTTCCAAGGAATCCTCACTCAGCCCTGCAGGGCTATATCGCAAACATCTTTATAATCACAAAGATCACATTTGAAGGTAGAACTTTGGTGACATGTAGATAATTTACTGTGACATTTTGAAAAACGACATATCAAGGAACACACACAATTGGAGTGAAAACAGGGCCAGCGTGTACCATGAAATCCATGGCGTACTCTGTGGTGCTTCAACCCAACGTCTGTGTCTTGGCTTGTGAAAGAGCAGATTTTGCACTTCATCTAATGTATCCCTTTTTTCCTTGAAAATGAAAACAATATTAGTGTTAGTATTGTCATTGTACACAATTATAGTTTGTAAATGCAATTACAGAACCACAAACTCTATGTAACGTTATTTAATGTTTTTGTAATTTATTTACACACACACACACATATATTACATTTAGCTAAATGTTTTGAGAAACAGACGATGTTAGGTATAGTGCTAGTGCTGTTAGACACCTACGAACTTCTCAAAAGCAAAACAAAAAACAAATAGTAGGTCTGATTCAGACAATACGGATATTTTTGTATCTTTGACGGCTTAATCTTGTAATAACACCCTGCTGCTTTCATATAAATGATATCAGACTAAAGGAGCGTTGTTGTAGTCAGCATCCTGAATTTTCCGTTCTACCTTAAACAGCTCAACAAACACCGAGGAGGCTCAATATAGCGTTACCTATTCCGGTATTTAAGGTGGAATGGAAAAAAGCCAGCCAACAAGATACATAACATTTTCAAAATAGAACATAAAGAAAGCGCTCAGGCTTGTTACAGCCTGCTTGAGTCTGTTACGTTGGGCATTTGATTAAATGAAACAAACGGCTCATATTCAAACTTTCCATGGCTCAGTCGAGTTGGCAAAGTTAGCTAATATAACAATGCCACGGCAATTTCCCTCACATATTCACGGCTTTAAGATAGTGTTAAAACTAGAAACGTAACTTTAAAATGCTTTGTGAACTATCACTAGTTATTTACCTCAATCTTGAATTTCTCCAAACTTCGAGCCACAACAAAGAGGAATCAACCGTCCTTCGCGCGTATTCCCGAACCTCCCACTGAGCATGCGCATGACTAGAACAGAGCATGCGCAGGTTTATCTTAATCAGCAACTTTTCCAAACAAATCTTCTCAACACATTTTTTATGTTGTGCCTACAGGTTGATCAGAACAATACATTTCGTGTTAGATGAACTATCACACAATTGAGTTCTATTCCCAACTCACTATTTCAATGTATAATCAACTAAATTTGAAGTTAGATTTTTTACAGTGCAGTCTGTTTTTTTTTTTAAGGTTTATTAAATGTTTGGTTATGGTGGGTAGCATACTTACTGTTTTATCCGAGTCACGTCGACCGTCGATGTTCGGAAGAAAAAGCGGGGCGCACCTGTTGTCGGTACCAGAGATCTGCCTCGCGCAAAGCTTACGTAATGACGTCAGACGTAAAGCTGCTTTAAACTTAATTGTTTCACGTAGTCTCAAAGTAAAAAGTTATTTTGAGATAAAATGTGTGACTTTTAAGTTAATTGAACTCATGAAAGTAAGTTGTAGGAACTAAGGCAAAAGAATTAATTGAGGTTAATGTAAATAAGTCTATAATAGGAACTACTGCCCAAATACACTTTTTAGAGTGTACAAATGAGTATGTGCAAGTGTGTAAAGCTCTGATATTTAAGTACCCTTTTCTGAAGGAAAATGAGGGGAATGGATGTGTGAGTTAATTCTAATAGTGAAAATTACTTTATTGTTGTTTTTATACTTGTTCTTGTATAATTCAATTTGGAAACAGGTTATTTTCATTTTAAATGGCTTGGCCTGCTCTAAGTGTGTAGAATTACATGAGGTTTCGTAGTTACGGCTGGTAAAATATAGCGCGGATAAGCCCGTTGCAGTGGGCAGACAAGGTGCACTATATTCTGAAGCAACTTTGCGGTTGTATTTTTGGTTGTACACAAGGGACCAAAACTTGCTATATGTTGCTGAACAGCTTTTGATTTGCTCTACAACATTTCTTGTCGACTTTTCTTAGTAAGATAGGGATATCCAAACTCAGATATTTCTGTAATGGTAATTTTTATATGTCTCTGTTGAAAGAACTTGTCTGCTTGTTTGTCAGTATATTCATTTCTAATCGTCAACAGAGCTCAAAAACTAAGTGTATGTCAGGTCAGCTCGAGGTCAATGCTTTATTAGAACAAACCACATCTTGTATATCAAACTGAGATGTCTCTAAGGAAACTAAGCTTGCAGAAACATCGAGTGATTATCTTATGGTTATGACGTATAAACTACCTATATAAATATCTCTGTGAAAACATCTCCTTTGTCCACATTCACATAGTACTCTCTGCTATTGTATGTTGACCACCTTAAGGTTAAATAAACTACTTTCTGATTCCAAATGCTCTGTTAGATTTCAATTCTTAATACTTGTCCTTATTTTCTCCATCACAATTTCAAAAATACATATCAAATTCAAATGTGTACACAGTGCACATTTTAAAATGCTTGTGATAATGATACATGTGTACGTTGAACGTTTTCAAACCCATGCCTTCTTTTTTGTACAAGACTCTGTGTATAATCAGTAATGTTGGAATTGAAATGTCCAAAATTGGAATAATCTGAAATATGTAACATGGAAAAGGTTAAGTACTAGCTGCCTGAGTACCATTTTCAAATGACCAATCATATGTTGCATTAACTTAATAAAAAATAAATAAAAACTACACTGACATACTACCATCTGGCCACAAATGGGAGTATGTGTCCACAATTCCATTTAGACCTAACAGGTGGTGGTGGGGTCTTAGGTCCGAAAGGCCATTTAGTCGAGAAAATAGCAGTTGCTTACCTCTTCGTAGTACCACACCATCCCAATCCACATATATGATACGCCGCTTGGTGGACCTTATCGGCCTAGCGCGCGGCGCACCCTAGACGATTTTTTTTGCAGAGCCCGGGGTCGGGTCCTGGGCACACGTGGTGGGAGCTAAAAATCCTCAAAGTTTGGGCCTTTTACCCGCAATTCTGCATCAATCCACCAGGTGGCTCCCGGAACGTCTCGATTCCAATATATTCCATTACAGGCAAATATATTGGGATTGGGATGGCGTATATATTTATCATTCGTTGAAGTGTTTTGTAATGTTTTTAATACTTTTAACATGCCCAACATCCATAGACATTAACATTTTAAAGTGTTGGCTACTTTGATAAGGCAACACAAACGTCCTTTCACAAAGTTTCCAACTATCTTTGATATATTTATAATGCCAGTAAACCGACAAACACGTAACCACAGTGAGCCAGCCTGCCCTTCTGAAACTCTTGTCCGAACGCCTTACTTTCAAATTTTCAAGTTACCTAACGTTACTGCTGCATTACTTAAGGTGGAAGCGAAAAATGTAAAAGCTTCTGAGCGAACACCAGTCAGAATCCGAATGTTAAACAATACACCTGCATATAGTCAGCACAAAAAGATTGCTCACACATTAAAATCATGCCCAAGATAATGGAACGATGACGTTCAGAAGTAAGTTATAATCCAGCGTCAGGTAATTTAATGTGGAAGCGAAGAGTTGCAATAGAGCTTCTGGGCAACTTCAATGTTAAGAATCAGTAGTTTAAAATTATACAAGCACATACAGGTGCTGGTCATAAAATTTGAATGTATGCAAGACATGGGTTTCAGCTGTCATGTTCCTTATGCCAAGCCACTCTTGAACAAGAGACAGCGTCAGGAAAAAGGACTGGACTGCTCCTGAGTGGTCCAAAGTTATGTTCCCTGATTAAAGTAAATTAGATTAGATTAGATTCGACTTTATTGTCATTGTGCAGAGTACAAGTACAGGGCCAATGAAATGTAGTTAGCATCTAACCAGAAGTGCAATATATTACATTATTTACATAAAGTGCAGTAGTGATATTATAGTGATTTTCGTGCCCTGCCCAGGCAGCGTTTATGGTAGATGTCCTCGAAGGAACTTGAAACTGGACACCTGATCCACTGCAGTTCCGTTGATGTAAATGGGGGCGTGAGCTTGATTCCTAGTCCGTCTGAAGTCCATGATGATCGCCTTTGTTTTGAGCATGTTTAGTACTAGGTTATTGTTTTGGCACCACAAGGACAGATGCTGTACTTCATCCCGGTAGGGCGTTTCATTATTGTCTGTAATCAAGCCTATCACCATGGTGTCATCTGCGAATTTGACTATGGTGTTTGAACCATAGGCAGGTACACAGTCATGGGTGAAGAGAGAGTACAGAATCGGGCTAAGAACACAACCTTGTGGAACGCCAGTGTTCA